>NW_024343733.1:557130-568376 GCF_902729225.1 Pteropus medius | reverse complement strand
AACTGGCTTAAATAATAAAGTGATTCTCTGGCTCTAATAACCAGGAGTTCTAAGGAGGGCTAAGCATCAAAGATGGCTCGATTCAGCAGTGAAATAGTGAGGCCAGGGTTCAGGTTTTGTTTCTTCTGTCTCCTATGGTGCTGGCTGGCTTCATCCTCCATCTAACTCTCCTTCATGACCTGAAGATGGTCCTCGATAACTCCCATGGCTGTGTGCTTTATTCCCTAAATAAAGTAGGATCTCCTACTCTTCCGAGAGGGCTTCCAAAGCCAGCCTTCTCTCCCCACACAAGGCGAGAGAAGGCTGGCTTTGGAAGCCCTCTCGGAAGAGTAGGAGATCCTCCCCAGCCTCCCCTAGCTCCTCGGCAGCCTGAATTATCCCTGTGTGCTCTTCTGAACCAACACCTGTGGCCAGCGGGGCAGCATGATGACGATGGGATAAGGCCTGAGCTACGCATTCCCGTCCCAGGATCCAGGAAGCGGGTAGATTCAGCCTCCTCCAAAGGCTAAACAGAAAAGGTGTGGAATGAGAGCCAGGGCACTTATCAAGAGCAGGAAGGCTGGACACCGGCATTGTAACACACAGCCTTGCGTCCACCCATCTCCTCTCGGGCTTTACCATTTCAGGGCATCCTACACGCCATTCTACCCCGGCTCGTGGCAAAGAGAAGTATCCGGGAATTTCATTTCTAGGGAGCGACCACCAATTGATGATGAGAGAGTTGATGCAGAAATACTCCAGGTCCCGCAGTGTACGGTGGAAGGTTGCAAGCGTCTCTGAGCCTCAGGTGGACCACCTACAAAATGAAGGATGATGAAAAACGCCAGCCTCACGGGATCCTTCAGAAGGCAGAGAAATGCAACTGAGGTTCATGTTCCACAGTTCGCCCAGAATTCCCAATGGGATTCGGCTCCAATCGCCCACAGTCGTAACTGCTTGGCGACTCAGCTTTTCGGGGCTCCCTTCTCTTCCTCTCTCATGTCCCCACGCCCCTCCCAGTGTCTCCTGGGCCCACCTTCACATAAACCACTGACGCCTGAATCCCTGACTTGAGGTCACATCTAAGGAACTCGAACTGGGACAGCGATGCAACTATGAAGTCTCTGCCATAGTGTCTGTGTCTAGTTCCGGTATTTTCCACGAAGATAAAATTGCAGGGCTATGAGACTGATGCTGGATGCGCATGCCGTGGCTCTCCGTGCCGTTGAGAACACGATCCACGTCCAAGCCACCTCCTTCACCTTCAGTGTGAAGGAGAAAGGGGGCCCCGTTCCTTCAGGAACCACTTTGCATGCACAGTTACCTCAACAGTGACCAGCCGAGAATGCAGTATCAAGCACCCCACCGTGAGACTGCCCTGCAAACACAGACATCTGGACTCCTTGATGAGTTTCCTTCTTGATGGAAAAAGAGAACCCTCAGAACTGACTCAGCCCACGGTAAATCAGGGTTTGGAATATATCTCTCTCTGGGCACATTTGCTAGAAACAAACGATTAGGCTGGCTGAGAGATTTAAAAAAGAAGCAGCAGCCCTTCCTCGAATAATGACACACATTAATTTTTAAGTTTGTTCCTGAAAGATGTGATCTCCCTTTTCGTGCCTGTTAATGGGATTTATATGACAATCATTTACGTACTGATTTAATTAATTGCCATATAGCTTTGCATGGCTGGATGCAGCCCTGGCGAATGGCTGATTTCTATCAGGAAAACGTGTGTTAAGTTAGCTTCATTTCAGGGACGAGCCATAAACTAAGCAGATTTCTAGCTCAGAAAGAGCCCCTTTCTAGATTCCTTAAAATGGAGCCAGATTCCCTGAGTCTGAGAGCAGGAAGGGAACTGAAAGATCACGCAGTTCAGCCGCTTCCCTTTCACAGATGAGGGAGCTGAAGTCTGAGAAAGAGCACTCCCGGGTCTGAGAGTGACGAGTCAGTGCAAAGCCAGGGAGAGCATCCCCACTGCCAGCTCAGCTCAGCTCAGCTCGCACTAAGCCCTTGGCCCCAGGGCGCTGACAGAGTAGACAGAACGCATTTCTGTTTCCAGGACGCAGGGCTGGGGGCTGTTGGAGCAAAATGGATTGAAGGCAAAAGCAAGAGAAATGCCTGGCTCGGAATGCCCTCGAGAATACTTTTTCTCTCTTTCTTTCTCTTTTTCTTTCTCTCTTTCTCTCTTTCTCTCTCTCTCTCTCTCTCAAAGGAGACTGACTCTGGAATAAACTAGAGTTCTTGAGATAACAGAGAAGTTTACTTAAGCCAAGAGTCAAACAGAAATGCCTTTAAGCTCCACGTAGGCACCAAATGGGTGAAGGAGGTGAGAGGCGATCATCGGGGGGTAGTGGGGACCTTGGCAAATATGAGCGCACATGCCCATCTCAAGGATCCCGGTGTTGACAGGTCATCTAAATTTTTTGAGAGAGACCAAAAGTCCAAAGCGTCATGTGAAAACAATGTTATATGATATTCTCCAGCTTTTAAATCTTGGCAATTGACACTTTTTTTTTTTTAAAGGTTTAAGCTCCATACAAGCTAAATGAAACATGTCGCCCCCCAAGACATCAGTTTGTAACCACTGGTACAGAGAATCAACACCTGGTGGTAGATCTGGTCGTTCATGCTCTTGAACCTTCACTCATTTATGTGGGCTCAATGACAGTAGTTCCTGAAGCTTTCCACACATTGGAATCACCTGGAAAGCTTACACATCCCATGCCCAGGTCATACACCATACCGATTATACCAGAATGTTCAGGACTGAGAGCCAGGCTCAGGATGTTTTAAATACCCCTGGATGATTCCACCATGTAGTCAAGTTAGGGACCCACCAGTCTACAATAGGTCAGGCTGTGAGTAAGCTACTAGGGACACAAGGATGACCATGACAGGCATATTCTCTCCCGTGAGGGAGTTAAACACATAACCAGATGTGGCCAAGGCTGCCAGCTGTCCACCAAACCTGTTCTCACCATCTCCAGGACACACGCGCTGGACTAAAGTTCCCAGCCTCCTTTGTAGGTAGATGTAGCCACGTATCTGAATTCTGGCCGACAGAATGTGAGCAGAAGCGGCTCGTGTCCTTTCCAGGGGTGGCTGAGGAAACCCCCCAGGCTTGCGCCTCTATGTTCTCTAATTCCTGCTGCACGTGTTGAAAACGGCAGAGCCGCTGTCAGCCCAGCTTGACGGGTCCACCTGTGAGGATCACCTGTGACCCAGGCCAGTCGCCTCTGATTTACTGTTGAGATCCTGTCACAGCAGCCTAATACACTAAGCAATTATAATAGAGACTATGACAGTAAGAATGCCAGGTGATGGGGGTGGGAGGACCCAGATTGGGGGGTTGGGGAGGGCTTCCCATTGATTCATTACTCATTCATTCGACAAATAAATATTTACTGAGCACTTGTTATGCACCGGGCACTGTTCGAGATACAATAATGAAATCAATCATTTATTATCATACAAATCCCATTAAAGGTCGTGAGAGATACAGCGGTGAACGAAAGACTCAAAAACCCCTGTTTTCACGGAGTTTAGGCTCCTCGAAGTACAAGGTGACATCCAAACTCAGAGCCGAAGGGTGAGTGAGGTGAGCAGAAATCTGGGGAGAAGGCACAGACCTCAGTGCTCCTGGGAAGGGGAACGACATGTACGACAGCTCCGAGGGTGGGAGGAGGTGGCGCTTTGGGGGGGTGGGGGTGGCTTCCACTGGGCCTGGCCGGCACCCACGGGGGGTGGCTGGGAGGCTCAGGAGAGGTGACACAGAGACAGAGGAACACTCAGAGAGGCGGAAAAAGACAGAAACTGGCAGAAAGAGAGATGGAGATGGAGCAAGGCAGAGAAACTGTCAGACAGAAACAGACGAAGAAGGTACCAGAGAACCAGAGGAGAGATCTGACGGGGACAATGCGACAGGCACTGCAGAGCCACCTCCTCCTGACACCGCCACCTCCCCCTGACACCGCGCTCTCACGGCCCGATTTCCACACAGGAGACGTGTGTCCGCATTTTCCTTACTTTGCTTTGTTGAGAAGGTAAATATTTGCTCTCCTACCGCTCCCAGCAATGATGGGCAGCATTCATCAGCCCGCCAGCGCCAGCGGGGCCAGCAGCAAGGTCTGTAATCCACGCCTGGGGCTCAGGTTGAGGGATGGAGGGAAGGAGGGAAGGAGCGGGCATCAGAAACCTGAGTTCTAGACCCTCCCTGACCCTGGGTGGCTGTGGGGGCTGCGTCTAGGTTCCTTCGTCTGCAAACTGAGTGGGGACTTTCCCACTCTGACCTTCTGGGGCGGCGCTGATCAAGCTTTGTGATCGGTGTTTAACGAACGTGTTTAATGCATAGTTCCCACAGCGGGGCATGAGGGCAGGTGTGTCTGCCTTGTTCTCGGAGAAGCACATAGTAGGTATTCGAGAGCACTGATTTTTTAAAGGGAGGGAGGAGGAGAGAGAAAAAGAGAGAGCGAGGGCCAGAAGAGGAAGAAGAAAGGAGGGAGAGGAAGGAAGGCAGATACTAAACGCACGGCGAGCACCATGGCAAGGAGGTGAGGAAGAGCAGGTGACGAGGGAACTGGACCTCGCCTGGACTGAACTGCAGGAGCGGAAAGGCAGGACGCCTGTGACATGGCTGGTCTGGGTTTCCCCAGGGCGCTCATAAACCCTTGTGCCTCTTGAAGAGGCACCCACAGTTCCACAACCACGGATGGGGGAAGGAGAGACCGGCGTGTAGAGGGGGTCGCCACCGCCACCGGGGAACCACGGCGTTGGGTGGCCGCCTCCCCCGACCCTGCATCACATGCTGAGTGACAGCAGTGAACTGGAGGGGACCCTGTGAACGGCCAGACTTCTCTGGGGCTTGGTGACGGTTCCAAAAACAAATGCCCAAAGGTTCCCGTCTCTCCCTCCTCCTCCTCAAGGCAGGGGTCTGGGAATCTGCCTCTTTCTAACTAAAACCGAGTATTTCCAGACAACGGAGGCCTTTGGATTTTCAGTGGGTGAAAGGGGAGCCGAATTCACAAATGAAGGAGTGACAGGTCACCAGGCAAAACAACGGGTGGACGATCAAAAGGCACAGTGATGGACCCGTGAGTCCACGTCAGGAGAAGCGTGAGTGAATGAGCGGACGGAGAAAGACAAGCTCCTTCTCGCAGCAGAAGGCCTAGGGAGGAATGGGAAAGGAATGATGGGGTTAGGAAGTCGTCGATGGCTACCAAACTGACAGGTGAAAGTCTGATGAACGAGATGCTTACATAGTCTCAATGTGCCTCCCCTGCAGCCTGTCAATTACAAGAGGGGACACAGTAACCTTACAGTGGAGAAACCTGTCGACCGTGTTAACCAAGGCATCAGAGACGCTCGCCAGGAACGGGACAAACCCACTGCATTTACCTTCTGATGCGAAGCACAGAGAATTCAGCATCGCCTCGGCGTTAGTTCTCCCAAAAGTAACAGCCTGAATCAAATCCCAGGGAAGCATCAGGGGAGCCCGGATAGAGAGACGTCCTGCAAAATGACGGGCCTGATGCGTCCAAGATGTGTAGGTCAAGACACAGAGAAGGGCTGACCAGCTGCTTCAGGGTAAAGGAGGCTAAAGGGACACGACAGCTCAGTGGAATGCAGAATCCTGGGTTCGGTCTGGACAGAGAAGGAACGGATATTGCTGGGGCAGCTGACAAAACTTGAAAATGCATTATGGGTTAGATAAGCATGTTACAGAGATGTTAAATTTCCTGATTCTGAACACTGAATTGTGATTATGTAAGAGGATGTCCTTTTTCCAGAAATAAACACACTGGGATATTTAGGGATTAAAAAAAAAAAAAAAAAGTAGAAGACTGTGAACACCAAAGCAGAGGCTCGGGGCTGGTTTCTGAGTCCGGGGAGCTGAGTTCAAATTCCAGCTCTACTACCTTCTGGCTGTGTGAACTTGAGCAAGCCACCTGACTCTGTGAGCCTCAGTTTCTTCATCAGTAAAAATGGTGCCTTTCTTCGCGGGATGATTTGATGAGAAAATTTACTGCAAGGCCTGAGAACATCTCTGGCACGTACAGATGCTGGATGAATGTTAGAGGCAGTTATTAAGCTAAAAGTCTCAGGGTCGAGAGAGATCTTCGGTCTTCCAGTCCAACTTCGTCTTGAGGAAGGGGTCTCACTGGGGAACGCCCGCCATGCAAAAAAGCAGAATTCTAAATGCCCCTGCTGAGTCCGAGCCACGAGTGCCCTAGCCTAACCTTTTTCTTCTGCAAATGAGGAAACTGAAGCCTAGCGCCTTCAAGGTCAGGCGGCTTACCAAGTTCAGTCTGACGCACCGAAATTTTAATTAACACCTACTACGGGCAAGGCCAGTGCGAGACGCTACGGGAGTTTCGAAAATAATGAGGCTCAAAGACCGAAAGCGTGAAAGCATGTGTGTGTAATTACTTAGAAAGTGAAAGAAATCCTGCCCACGTCACCCTACGAAATCTCATCAGTCCCCCCAAACCTGCATCTTTAACATTCCCATCTCCCGATCTTTACGCAAAGCCTTGTAATACGGAAATGTCAAACCCTTCTGCATTTCTCTCTCCAAATCACGCTCTTACGTAACACCTTCGCTGGCTCCCTATCGCCCTGGGGACAAACCCCAAACGCCTTTCTAGAGTGTACTTCAACCCCGCTACTGTGAGTAGGTTGACAGTCAAGCCGTAAAATTTATTGAGCAACTACTGTATGTGTGAAGTCCCTGTGAGGGTGCGGGGAAGACGCAAAAAATAGTTTGTTGCCTTTACTGCTGGCAGCTGACACCGTGGCTGAGGAGCAGACACGCTTGCAAATGCAGCAGGCGACACTGTGGAGACAGCCCGGAGCAGTGTTTCTCCAAGTGTCATCCACAGAGAAAGCCCCGCGTCTCAATCACGAAACACGACACCAGGAACGCGTGACACGCGGCGGCACATCTGTGCTGGATGCTCGCAGCGAACGTGCTGTGGTCCGGGCCTGGGCGAGCCACCACGAAAGGGGGGGCCTGGTGTTTCATGCCGTGGGAGGCAGAATACCACACCCCCCGAATATGTCCACGTCCTAAGCCCCAGAACCTTGCAGGGCCAAAGGGGCTTTCGAGGTGTGATCTGCGAGATCTCAAGATGCGGGGAGTAGCCTGGATTATCCAGGTGGGCCCCGAACGTAACCGCAAGGGTCCTTATGAGAGAGAGGCCGAGGGAGATTCAGCTACAGAAGAGGAAGTAGGAGCGGGGAGCTCAGAGTGACAGGATCGCTGGCCCTGGACCGCGAGGCACGAACGTGAGCGGAAGCTGGAAAAGACAAAGAAGCGAATCACCTCCTAGAGCTTCCTGCCGACACCTGGGTTTTAGCCCATGAGACCCCTTTTGGACTTAGGGGCTCTATGGCTGTAAGGCAGGAAATCTGCATTGTTTTAAGCCACCGAGTTTGTGGGAAACTAACACTCATGCGCCACGTCACCTCGTGGCGCCTGTGGTCCTCACAGCTCCGTGATGTCAGAAGCCCTTTTTACTCAGCGAAGAACCTGCCTTTCTCCTTCAGACCTGGAGGGACGATGACCCCCACTGGGAGTAGCCCCAGGATACGGCACTGTTTCCTCCCAGTTTCCCCAACCCTGCTCACGGTTTTGGAAACAAGTTTGGATTAAAATAGCTCCTCAAATAACCTGGTCTGAGAATGCCAACTGTTTCCTGCCAGGACCCTGCCGGTCACGGACTCTCGTTAATCCCGCCTCCTGAGGAAGCAAGGGCAAGATGCTCAGTCCCTAGACTTCTGCACCTTCCAGGACACCCCTGTCTCCAGATTTCCACACGTCCCACGGGCTGATTTCCTCATGGTCCTCTCAGCATCCTTGCTCCTGGTGACACAGGTGCTTCCTCAGATACACGAGCTTTATATACAGCACTGGCAGCCTCGTCACCTCTTCAAATCCTCAAAAGAATGTACCCGCAGTGAGAATTTCTTAACAATGTCATCTTTAACCGAATATTCCATAGGGGGCACGGCGATGCAGACAACGGTGGTGGCCTCTGTAGACATCTCCGGTCCCAAAAGACTTGCTAGGCTTTCGCTTGGGTCTTCGACTGTCCCGTGCCTCTCTCCAACTTGCTGTGGCATCTCTTCCCCTCCTCCCATCTCTGTCCCCCTCTACCCTCTTCAAAGTTTTAGAGTGAGTCCTAGGACATGTGGGCAGAAAGCTCATCTTCTCTGCATCGAAGCAATCTTCTAAACACAGACAGTTCAATGCCCATGAGAAATTCCAGGGGGTGGGGCTGGTGGGGATTTTTGACCCTCGAGAGCCAAAAGTAGCATGAATTTGGAGTCTGGAGGTTGGTCAGCAAAGCAAAATGAGGGACGGTAAGAAGAGAGAGACCAGCAGCAGGGAACCCTGGCAATGTGGGAACCCGGGAAGAAAGACGATAGGGAAGTCCCTGGAGTGGGAATGACTAAGGAATCTTACAACGCGGAACATTAAATTTTAACCTGTGGTCTGGCTCAGCCATCTCTAACTCGTCAGTAAAAGTCTGCTATACACAAGTTGCCTATTTTGGTAATTCTTTGAGGCATGCAAGAGAGAGACTATGTTCAAAGCCAGGCGAAGAGAAGGCAATGGCTTCCGGAAGCGAGATGGCACGTGAAGCCATCTAGAATTCCAAACGAGAAGACATCGAGAGTACGGAAGCCCAGTGAAAACCGTCAGATAGATCCGAGGAGGCACTGGCCTCCCCACAACCCAGGGCATAGGAGTGCGGACCCTTTTGATCTTAAAGGGGCAAGCGGCCCTGGAACTGTGGAGGAAGGGGAAACATCCTGGCACATGGAGTGGCGCTTCCAGACTTTGAACCTCAGCACTAATCGTCGAGACTTCACAGTCATAATGCAACACAGAGATGTGCCTGGATCTTCGCTGAACTGGGCTATTAATTACACGTCTGTAAGACCGTCAGGGAGAAGGCTAAAATTAGCCAACGATCTGATACGTTGACACTTGGCATCAGAAACTGAAGCTTCTATAAGAGACAGATTTATAAGATGAGCTTCCATTTCATGAGGACACAAGAGCTTTCGGGAGTTCCAAGAAATTCTGAAAATTCAGCATTTTCTCTACATCCACCTGGCTATGCACGGTGACGGAGAAAAGATGCTGGATTGCTCACTCCTTGAGGGGGAAGGAGGAAGGAAGAGAGAGGGACAGAAGCTTTAGATCAAGCCTGGAGTGTGTTTTTCTGGCGATATTCATGAATATGCAGACCCAGAACCAGGGCTTTTCAGAAAAGTAAAACAAAATCAGGCTCTGTGGCTAACTATAGAGTTAATTATGCTGCTTAGATTGCTGGGAGAAACTCATACCTGGGGTCTCTAAGCTGGGAAGATCATACTTATTACATGCTAGAAAGTGGGCCAAAGGTTTAACTAGAATGATCTCATTCAATCCTCACAAATACATTAGGTGGTGGGTACTATTATCTCCATTTTACAGATAGGGAAACCAAGAAGGCTCAAAGAAGCGAATCACTTAGCTGGTGTCTCAGTCAAGGTCTAATCAAGAAGTCAGAAACCATTTCAAGTATCTGAAACACAGAGAAATTGATGCAGGGAAGTAGTGACATGAGCGGGGACGGGGCAGGGATGGTGAGGCCACCCGAGATTAGCCACAGCAGAAAGATGCTCTTATCCCTGGGCTGGAGGAACGGAAGGTGGAGGTGTCTCCACCTGTGCCCCCGAACCCTGGGGCCAGGGTCACGTGGTGGAAGCTGGGGCAGAGAGGGAAGGGGGAAAATACCCTGGCTTCTCTCCTCCCACCTTCCAGTCTAATGCCAGCACCTCCCATTGGCTGGACCCCAAGGGAAGCCAGCCGGAAAGGAAGTCTGGGAAATGCAGCCCCCAGGACCAGGACAGTTAATAAGTGGCTTAGGCAGGATTTGAATCCAGGTCTGGTCCAGCCCAATAAATCACAGCTCCTTTCATGGAAGACACAGCAGCCAACTTTAAATTTCTTCCGGGTGGCACCCGCAGTCCCTCGTGGGAATGAGAGGCTCAGATGACCCCCCCCCAGATTCTGGGCAACGCTCCCTGTAGATAGAAGGGGGTCATCAGAGGCATGAGTGCCAACCCCAGCTCAGGCAATGACTCCTTGAGTGACTTTGAACAAATAATTTCACCTCTCTGAGCTTCAGTTTCCTCCTCTGGAAAATAGGTGATAGAAATATACCTCTCTCAAAGTTGATTTAAAATGGCTCACAGCAAGTGCTTAAAAAACAGGCCTTACTGGTACCACCGCCATCTACAACATTACGTAACCTACTCACAGAATTATCACTTTGCTGGCTTGCGGGCTGGGTGCTCTCATGAGAGAAGGCTGGCAGAGAAGAAAAATGAATTTCTCAGTCACGTGTACAGAGCTATCCTGGGCATTCTCTCTGAGACCCCTCTGCTGTCAAGCAAACTTCCTCAAGTTCACTAACAGTTACAAGCTGCTCTCAGGAAAGAATACCTAGGGACGCCATCAATTCTGCTTATTCTGGCTTCTCCTTAATGAGGGCATTTACCTCACGCTGTGGCCCTAACTTTTCTTTCCTTAGAAAATTATCCACAAGGAAAGAAAGAGAAAACCAAACACCTAGGCAGACAAACTCAACTCAGAGAACCCACAGATCTGTCAAGAGCCTTTGGGCTAGCAGGCATCGAGGAGACGCCGGCCACCATTAGGATTATGCAACGGATGAGGGGGGCACAAGTTCAGAATCGAGTTGGCTGAACCGCTTTGCCGTGATGGGACAGGTTTCATTTCTTCAGCATGCGACCATCCGGTGACTCATCTGCTTTCCAAACAATGCCTCCACTCACCTTTCAAGGGCATCCTTCTCCCTGCTCTGTACCATGCACTTGAGATGGCAGAGGGTGGAATCGTCCACGATGTTGCTAGTGGAAGTGTGGTCCAGAAACGCTCGCTCTCTGGGCCGGGTGGAGCCGTGTCCCCCTCTGCCAAATGCCTGTCTACCTGAAACTTCAGAATGTGACCTCCTTTGGAACTAGAGTCTTTGCAGATGTAATTAATTAAGATGAGGTCATGTTGATTAGAGTGGCCCTTAACTGTCCTTTAAAAGTCCAATAACTGGTGTTCGTATGAGGAGTGAGGTCACCAAAATGGCATTGGAGATTGCTCCCAACATCGCTCCCCCTCACAAGAAGAACAACTATGCATGGACCAGACACCGCTGAGAAAGTTCTAGAACACGGGAGTGAGGATGAAGTAC
>NW_024343733.1:476392-557101 GCF_902729225.1 Pteropus medius | reverse complement strand
CACACACACCAAGACGAGCTGCATTAGGACAGATGTTAATCAAGCTTATCGTGGTAATCATTTCACAATGCGTGTCAGTCAAGTCGTTATGCTGTGCACCTTAAATTTATACAGTGTTGTATGTCAATTATGTCTCAATAAAACAAACAAAAAAAACCATAAAAATACATTTTGGGAAAATATAAAGAAGGAGAAGGAGCAGAAGACACACAGATACACGTAGGGAAGAAGGTCACGTGATGACAGAGGCAGAGATCGGAGTGATGCATCTACAAAATAAGGAATGACAAGGACAGCTGGGAGCCCCCAGAAGCTGGAGGAGACAAGGAAGGATTCTAACCAGAGTCTCAGAAGGAGCCCGGGTCTGACGACACTTTGGTTTTCGGACTTCTGGCTTCCAGAACCGTGAGAGAATAAATTTCTGTTGTTTTAAGCCATGCGGTTTGTGGTCGTTTATTTCAGTAGTCCCAGGAAGCTAATCTCTACTTCCGTGCTTACCTCATCGCAGCCAGCAAGTCTGTGGAGCAGCACGGACAGGTATACAAACCACACTGAGTAGCTCTGATCAAAGGCACGGTGGGTGTGGATTAGGGCCCCATCTTTCTCCAGCGGTTGGGCTCCCCAAGGGAGCTGGTCATGTTGGCTTCTCTAGGACCTGGCACTGACATTTTGGAGAGGTTCTGGGTGACAGTGTCCCAGGTTCAATGGCGGGCAGAGGGATAGTAGCAAATTCAACCCTGAGGTCCTGGGAAATTATTCTTCATATTACTGACCCCCGCGGTGTGGTATACCTTCCCCAAGGCCTAGAATTTAATACGTGATGGAGATGACTAGGATAATTACAGCAGAGGTTCGTAGTGACCCATTGGCACAGCTGCCTAGAGAAGGATTCTAAGGCTCAGAGGGAACGCAATGCATGATCGACTTGTCATGTCTGCCGGGGACTGAAATTGGGAGGAGTAGCATGCCTGGGCCACCCAATGGTCCCCAAACACTTCAGCTTCCTTTTCGGAAAGATCGACTTTGGAGCCATCATTCAAGAATATGTCTAAAAATTATACTAATAATGATAATAATAATGATGATGATGATGATGATACTGACAGGATTCATAGAGTCTTACTATGTGTCATTTGACATATGTTAATTCATTTCGCCCTTGCAGTAACTCTATGAGGTCGACGCCATTTTTACCCCCATTTTACAGATGAGGAAACTGAGGCTAAGTCATAGACTCGAGATTCCAGCCCAGGCAGATCTGGCCCAGAACCCTCACTCTTAATCACTATGTCAGCGTGTTACCTCTTGGCACGATATATATTTACAATCCACTGTAAAGAAGTACTTTCTCTTACGCAGCCTAAATTTACGGATGCAGCCTTAAGAAGGATCCCCCCGCGATGTCCACCTTATCCATGCCATTTGTGACCCTCAAATTGACAGTCTTTCTGAGAGAGCCCCAAAGAATGAGAAAGACAATAATAGCAACGACAGCTAACATATATTAAGCACCTACTGTGTGTCAGACCTTGTTCTGAGAGCTTTAAGCCTTTTAAGCCATTCGATCTGCATGGCCCCATGAGGTGGTCACTATTATTATCCCGAGGGTAATTAATTGCCCTTAGCTTTACAGAGAGCTGTCCCCCCAACTCCATGCCACAGTTCTTCCTGTGTTCAACAAATATTCGTGCAGCACTTAACTATGTGCCAAGCCCAAAACAAGGAGCTAAGGCCACCAAGGTGGATAAGACAGAGTCCCAGCCTGAAGGAGCTTTTAGAGGGGATAGACAGATAAGCAAATAATTAGAGCACAGTTAGATAAGGTGCCTGGATAAGGTACCAGGGAAAGACAGAAGAGGCAGCTAACAATGGCTAGGCATTGTTCTCAAAAAGGGGTCATTTTTTTCCCCCCAGGGCAATGTTTGTCGGCAATTTCAGTTGTCACAACTGGCGGAGGTGAATGCTACTAGCGTCTAGTGGGTAGAGGCCACTAGATGCTGCTCAACATCCTACAATGCCTAGGACAGCCCCCACCACAAAGAAATGTTTAGCCCAAAATGTGCCGAGTTTGAGAAACCCTAAGCTAAAGGTGTCGAGGTAAATTTGAGATGGACTTTGAAGGATGCGTAGGAGTTTATTAGATGAAAAAGAGGGGAAAGGGCATTCCAGGCAGAAAGAACAGCCTATGCAAAGGCAAGGAGGCGGGTAAACTGCAAGCACGTTCAGAGGATGGAACCAGCTCAGCCTGAGTGATAAAGCAGGGTACAGCCGGACCCCAGTGAGCCCCACTAAGTTTCAATTTCATCCTACGAGCATTGAGGAGCCATTTGAAGTACTCAAGTAGGTTAGATGATAGGCAGGCAGGTCAGACCTGAGGCATAATCTTGTATGAAGAATTAAGGGAGAACGGGCAAGACGGGGGACAGGAGTCATGAAATCGGGCTGGTCCTCGCGCCATCTCTACCCCAGTCTCCAGTTAATCCTAAGTTCTGGGCACCTATCCTCTGGCAGGCTCCACTGCAAAGTGTCCTCCAACCCAGACTCTGCCAGGCACAGATTCAAAAAGCAATTAGCCTCAGCTGACATGGCAGTGACAAAGACCTGCCCTCCCTGTGAAACTCTGACTCCGACAGGAAAGAACACAGCAGATTTCCAAGCCCTCGCCCCCGGGCCCTTCGAGTCATTTTTATCTGGGACAGACGTTTTCCTGCTCAGTTTAACCAGGGAGGTAAAAAGGCAGGTTAATTTGAGTTCTCCTTAGAGAGTCGCACACCCACAAGATCCTAAGGTTCCGTCCCCAACACCTCTCCGTGCCTTTTTCCTTTCATTTCTATTGACTTTGTCTGCAAAGTTTTTTCAAGGTTCCAGTGGAACACGCTTCGCACCTCCCGGGGGTCCCTGAGCCCCGCCCTCCTGGCAAATCGGGCCAGCCACCATTTTTACGATCCGCACAGATCCTCGATACTGTACTCAGATCTTGTTTTCTCCTTGGGCGATTCTCCCGAGAATTTTACCTCTGCTCTGTGACAGCCTGGGCCACAAATGGCGGAGTAGAGTTTCCAGTTCAGGGGCGTGGACTCATTCGCAGTATGACTTGGGCAAGTGACTTCCCCCTGTGGGCCTCACTTGCCTCATCTGTGTAATGGAAGTAATAAGATCTCTAATTCAAAGAGTTGAGGATTCACGAAGATCATGCACGTAAATTGCTTAGTCCAGTGGTTGTCATGTAATAAACACTCCATAGAGTCAAAGAGTGATATTATTGTCAGCAGAGCCACCTAATGCTGCATGACCTTTCGCACTCTCCTGCTCCTCACTACAAATTCTGAAACCACAGGAGGAAAGGGCGGGAGGGAAGGAAAAATTGTCGAGGTCCTCCCTTGTGTCCGCCGAGCCTCCCGCGTGCATGCACGCCCTCCCTTGGTCCGTGTGGGGCAGCCGTGGGGATGTGCTGCTCAGACCTTCCTGCGAGAAAGGGTCTCCTTCCCTTTGGACCTCTGGAGTCTAAGCAGCATTCGGGCCCCGGCCACTTTCTTCCCAGCCAACAGCTGAGCATGCTGGGGGTACCTGGCCATTTCCAGCCAACACAGGGTTCCTCGACTGGGAGATATTTATTCCAGAGCCCCCGCTGGGTCGGCCAAGCCTTGGTCACATCTGCCTCGTGGCCTGAAGGCTCTCCCTGCCCAGTCCCGCTTCCTCTCCCATATGTTTCACAGGTGTTAACACCCAATACACTTCCTGCACCTGGAACGCTATCAGTGTCTGTTTTCAAAGGAACCGACTGACTTCACGCCGACCCTTGATGCTGGCTGTGTGCGTGTGTTCGTGTCCGCGCGTGCACGGCGCTTACCTCTCCCTTGTAGCATGGAATCATCCTGGCCCGCCCGCTGAATGAACGAACTTTGCAGAACCTAAGACCCTCATGTGAGATGCGTGAGTGCAGGGGGAGGTGTCCCAGGGCCCAGCACGATGTCTGGCTCACTGCAGAAGCAGCTCACTACGTATTCTTACGTGAACGACTGAACGGATGGTTTCTGTAATGCGCTGTTCAGCTAGGGCAGTGCTCTGCCTCTTACAGAAGCAAAAAAAAAAAAAAACATTCGAAAAGCCAAGTCTCCTTTTCGTCCAGACCCAGTAATAACAAGAGCAGCCAGCATCTACTGCGGGTTACGGTGGATGCGGTGACGGGCCGTCCAGATCCTCCTTCAAGGAAAATGTGCCGCCCTGACCGCCGAGACCCTCACCTAAAAGATCTCGGGGTGGCCCACGCCAGTGACTGATCCATGTGGGGTACACAGACCCGGTCATCTTGGCCACTGGAGCTCCACTGCAGCTTGACCTCTCCTTGTGTGCCCTCCTGCCTGCGTGCCTTCCCTCCCACGGGTGTTGGACCCGAGAGCTCTCCTTAATGAACATCCTGTGTGCTAATCTCCCATCTCAGAGTCTGCTTCCCAGGGGGCCCAAACCTGCCACCGGGGTTAGCTGTGCTAACAGCATTCACGTGCGCGAACTCG
This sequence comes from Pteropus medius, assembly GCF_902729225.1. Classification (NCBI taxonomy): domain Eukaryota; kingdom Metazoa; phylum Chordata; class Mammalia; order Chiroptera; family Pteropodidae; genus Pteropus; species Pteropus medius. The sequence continues at coordinate 552,587 of NW_024343733.1, read as the reverse complement.
CTGCATTCCCGCTGCCAACCCAAGGGCAGGCATTATTCATCCCGTGTTGCAGATAAGAAATCTGAGGTTCAAGAAGGTCACGTTGCTAGCCAATGGGGAGCTAAGATTCAAGCCCAAGTGCATTGGACTTCAAAGCCTGAGATGTGACATCTTTGGCAATGAATGCTGCCACCCTCCACCTCCGAGCTGAGTCTCAAAATCAAGCCCAACTCTTACAAACAAACGGCCAAGGCGAGTGCCAGAGCCACCTGACTCCCAGCCCCAGCTTCGTTCCTGAGTGTCACCCTAAGGAACCTTGGTGGGACCCACCACAAACCAAGACCAAAAATCAGGTAACACTTAAGGTCGTTTCGAAAAGAGCCATTGCTGAGCCGATGATGAGTTTAAAAGAAGGTTTAATAAAAACCATCTGATTGAACCTAAATCTGAGAAATGAGCCTGAGACTTCACGGCCCACTGGAAGCCTGTCAAAATAATCAAGAAAACACACAAAATATGTAGCTTCTTTATGAATTTTTTTTTTTTCCACCATCTCACTGGGCAAGAGAAAGGACGAGAACAAAGTACAAAGACTGCAACTGTTCGATTGAAATGTTTGCTGTCTTTGGGACCAAGAGAAAACCTCTCTGCATAATTAAATGTCATTTTTTTTAGAAGACTTAATTAGAAAGCCTTCAAAGGAGAATTCCCCCAAATGAGTATGACATGATATCACCATCTGAGACTCCTAAATTAGAAGGGAGGGAAGGGGGAGAGACGGCACAAACCGCAGGAACCTGGAAAAACCAGGAGGCTGTCAAGAGCCTCTCCGCCAGAGCGGAGATGGGGAGAAAGTAAATTAAGAAATCTTTTCCCGATTCACCATGTATTATGAAGTCTCTCAAATTCAGCCACAGGTGATTAAACTTTTAGAAGACAGGCATTTCCTCTAAATTTAATAGGAATAGAGAGCTGGACATTTATTGAAGCTCAAATGCTGCATAATAGGTCCTATATTTTGTATTCGATTGGCAATTTTTAGCACATATTGGGGGATGGATAAAATGGCTATCTGACTCTCTGACTGCCTAATGCACCAGGCATCGAATCTTCAAAAGACAGTGATGGAAACATACACATGAATTTATTGATGTATTCTCTCCTTGCACTCTCTCTCTCTCTCTCTCTCTCTCTCGCTTTCTCTACCTCTTCTCTCTTCTCTCTTCTCTCTCTCTCTTACACACACACATAACCATAAAACAAAATGAACAACAGAACTTAGAACTTCCCTTCCCCCAAAGTGAAAAACTCTTCATTATTCCCCTATCCTCAATATTTAGCATGTCAAAATACAACCAGCTCCAACACAGAACTTTTCCAAAGGATTAACGACAGGCCAGACCACTCTGGAGCACTGCCCAGAGTTTGCAGAGCCCTCTATGGCCGTGCAGCACAAGCCCTCCCCGTCCAGCCTATCACCAAGGGGGTTGTAGCAGCTACGGAAGTTGGTAAATTGCGCTGATTCGAGGTCCCAGATGACCAGTAAAGCAGCCCCAGCACTAACAGCCAGCCTCGTTCCTGCTATGCTCTTCCCTCGGTGCTGGACGCCCTTTCCATGGCATCTTCCTTCCTTCTTTGGTGGTGTGGGGAAGGGAACGGCCAGAGATTCGCATCCACCAGCATTGGCTAACACTGACCGCCAGGGGCAAGGGCTGTGCCAGGGGTTTCTATGGGTTACAGGTGAGAACACTGAAGCCCCTGTCGCAAGCTGGGGTCTTTAAAAGCAGGCACTAACGTGGAGTTTGGGGTACAAGATGTGTACTAGGGATCAGCACTTGTCCAAGGAAAGGAGAGGAAGCAGGACTGGGCAGAGAGAGACACAGCCTCTGATGCCGACGTGGCCAGGCCCCAGCCAGCACCCCCGGGGAGCCTGGTGCAAATATTGTCCAAGGGGGCTGTCCCACATTGGGGTGAAACAGCCAGGCCTTTAGACCCCTACCTGGCTCAGATGTCGGATGCCAGCTTCCCAGGGAAAGGGACGACCTCAGGCAAGGTGGCTGTCTGCCGCTGAGGCTGAGCCTGAAGCGCTGACAGCTGGAGGCCGTCCGCTGGCCACACTCCCTACGACTGGACAGCAAGTCTAGCCGTGCACTGTGTCTGCCTCGCCCAGCGTATTAGCTGCCCAGGGCTGCCGGAACAAAGTTCCACAGACTGGGGGCTTAGACAACAGAAACGTAATGTCTCACAGTTCCGGAGACCAGATTCCAGGATCAAAGTGGCAGCGGAGCTGGTTCCTTCCGAGGCTGAGGGGGAATGTGTTCCACGCTTGTCCCCTAGCTTCTGGGGGTGTGCTGGCAATCTTTAGGATTCCTTGGTCTCCGCTGCATCCCCCCATCTCTGCCTTCACGTTTACGTGTGTGTGTGTGTGTGTGTGTGTGTGTGTGTGTGTGTGTGTGTGTGTGCGTCCAGATTTTTCCTTTTCATAAGGACACCAGTCAAACTGGACAAGGGGCTTCCTCCTCCAGTATGACCTCCTCTTAAATAATCACTTGTACAACGACCCTATTTCCAAATGATACCACAGTCTGAGGTACTGGGGGTTAGGACTTCGATATGTGAATCTGGGGGACAGGGGGAAACACAATTCAACCCGCGACACAGGAAAGGCTAAATAACACAGCCACGTTCACACAGGACGTGAGTAGCAGAATTGCGATCGAAAGCGAGGACTTTAGACTTTTAAGGCAGTGCTATGGGCAAGACCACAGCCGACTGGATGACAAGTTGTCATAGCTGAACGGTTCATTGTCCTCCACTCGATCATCACAACTAATCAATACTTACGACTTTAGTGGATTCCTCTGCTCCACCCAAAGCGGGTGGTGAATTCTTTTCAGGTTAAATACTGGAAACGGTCTAATAATTAATAAGCACCTAAAAGGCAATGGGCTCTTAAGCTTTTATGAGTCTCAAAACATTATGGTTTCATAACGAAAGCCATGACTGCTAGAAAAATAAAATGTGTATATGAATACGCACACAAAATTTTTTTGCATACAAATTCAGGGCATTCATAATGCCCATCCATGATCATCAATTTTATATTACTCCTGCCATAAGGGCAAACCCGGGGGAAAAGAGAAGTGTAAGAGGGAGTTCAAGAAGCTAAGAAAACATGAAGGCGAAGTTAAAAGCTGGGCTCTGCCTACGTCGTCCCGCAGGTCTGGGGGCGGGGTCTCTTATGAGTCTAGTGACTTGGGAACAGAAGGAAGCGGGGCTAAATTCTCCCGCTCCCACGATTTGCCACTTCCACCCTTATGTTACCAGCACAGAAGGAAAATTCTGCTGCTGGATTAGAGGAAAGATCCATACACGGCACCCCACCCTCAAGAAGACGCCACGCCAAGCCTTACCCCTTAGGAGACGAGTTGTAAGGAAGAGTATTTTGGCTTTCCTCTTCCTCGGTACATCTGCTTTATGGATCTATATGTTTTCATTTATTGGACTATCGAACTGAGGTCTGCTTAGAGACAAAATATTGTAGGAAAAGAAACCATCGTCCCAGGAGAAAGGTTACTGGTTTCTGAATCAATGAAGACTCTTTCTGGAAACCCTACTCAAACTGGCTTAAGACAATTATAGAATTTGTTGTTTAATATACTGATATGGTCTTCAGGTAAGCTTTGATCTAGGAATCAAAAACAAGTCACCTGGCCTCTTCTTTCTAATTGTTAGACTCTGTTTTCACTAGTTGGCTTTATTCTTGGACTCCGTGCAATGCTTCCAACATTTTCGGGGTTCCATCCCTCTAAGTTCAAGTCCATGGGAAAGAAACACCTATGGTTCCCCCATTAGTTTCGGCAGGTCTCATTGCAGTAGTTATGTAAGAAAATACCTTTATATTTGAGAAAATAATAAAGTTAAGATACTTAGGGGTACGTGGCAAGTATCTGGGTTTGCTTTAAAAATTCTCAGCAAAAATAGAGGAATAAGGGCAAGGAAAAGCAAGTATGGCCAAACTTTTATATTTGTTGAATCTGAGTGATTTGGCATGGGGCGGAGCAGGGGGGTTCTCTACATTATTATTTCTACTTTGGGACCAAAGTAGATTTACAAATTTTCATAATAAAGATGTATTTCCAGAGTCAGCACATCTCAGTAGCCCTGACTTGACTCCATGGCCATCCCTGAATCAATCACTGTGGCCAGCAGAATGCAAACCTCTAATTGGTTCCACTCGAACTGATTCCCCACCCCTGAGCCAAGGATGAAGCCACTGTCACCTGAAGCAACCTCAAGAGGAAATCAAGAAACTGTTACTGGAGGAAGGGTGAAGGGATCTACTTCCTCGCACTGTCTCAACCAACAATGGCTACGGCCCCGCGGAAGCTGACGGAGGCTTCTTTCTACCACTCAGCATCATAAAGCTCCCTTTCTTTCTCCCACCTTCCCATCACCTTTCTAAGAAGTGAGGAAAGTGGTACGATGAGAGAGTCCTCCTTGAAAGCACAAAATATGTTTATTCACCAAAACATATTTACTGCTTCCCTACTGTAGGCCAGGCACTGTGCCAGGCACTGGGGACCGGCAGTGAACAACAATAGCACGGTTGGTGACTTTAAACAAGCACTTAATACTTCTGAGCTTCATTTTCTTCATCTATAAAATGGGAACAGGTAATTAGATAGAAAGATTAGGTAGGTAGGTAGGTAGGTAGGTAGGTAGGTAGGTAGGTAGAGAGACAGACAGATATGTCAGGGTTCTCAGACAAGATTAGATATATGAAAGACTTCGGCAAATTGTAAAGTTACATTGTTCCTTATTCTCTGTCTCCTCCTCTTCCTCTTCCTCATAGTCCCTCTTTTGGTGTCTAATATTGACACATTTATTATTTAAGCTATAACTCTATTTGTTGTTTTGGTTCTTATTTTAGATTTATTATTAGTATTTAACTGATAACTTTGTATCAGTTAAGGTTGGATTTCACTGCATATTAACAGAGAGAAAATAATTAGGGCTCGAACAAGATACAAGTTATCTCTTATGTAAAATGAATCCAAAGGTCAAGAGTCCAGGGCTGTTATGGCAGCCCTAGAGAGTCACCAAAAAGCCAGGCTCCTGTTTTTCTTCTCTACCACCTTTAGCATGTGGTTTTCCCATCAAGGTTGTTTCGTGGTCACAAAATGGCTGCTGGAGGCCCAGCCACAACATCGACATTCTAAGCAGGAACAACTAAAGAAAAGGAAATGGCTAAAGGTCTCCTTCCTTCCAAAATGGCTCAGCCTCCTTTAAATAATTTTCCCAGAAGCATCATCCAACACTTCCACTTATATTTCACTGGCCACTCCTTTCTTCAAATACAGTTGGGAAATATAATTCTTCAGCTGGGTGTACTGATGCCCTAACAATAGAGGGGTCTGTTAGCGATTAAGAAGTGGAGAATAGACATAGAGTTTAGACAACTAATAAAGTATTCCACAGCACTCGAAGGTACCGAGGACAAAAATCCTGTGTTCAACTTTATCAATCCACTCATTTTTCAAAACCTGATTTCTTTATTCCTCAGTGAGAATTTCTTTTCGGCCTATGCACATTTCCAGAGCAAGGAGTCTTCTCTTCTGTAAATGAGGGGGAGGGCGACATGGAAGTTTTCTCTGACCCCTTCCAGCCCTGACATTCTATACGGCACTTTCATAAAGTCCATTCATCAGCTCATTATAGGTACAAATAGATTTTTATCTTGAAAGAGTTTGGAGAAAGGGAGATTCGACTAGTTTAAAAAATTCATTTGAATTCTACTTAATAAGAGCTTTTTTCTTCTTTTGTTAATGGAACTTGGAAATGCATGAAAATTGGAGACATAAACTCTAGGATAAAAAGTATTAAAAGCACACTTCCCCGCTGCCTTATCATCTTAATTTCATTGGGTCATATGTAACTTGGGATTACAACATCTAATGTGGCTGTATCTTAAATGCAATTACTATTGCTATGGTGGGTTCCGTAAGTATGCACTACTGAGATTAGCAGCTCTTGCCAATGAGTCGAAAAATCTAAATAAGGTAGACTATCGCTAGAAAAAAAAATTCACTATCTAATTGTATTATTCGTTTTTACTGCAAAAGCTATTTAAGCACAGCAGGCTACTTTAATTTTTTTATATATATAAAAGGATATTATTTTGCTTACAATTGTTAGCCCAACAAATTTAAAATATGTAACAAATAGATTAATGTTTTTCTAACATATTCCTTGGAGTTGAGGACAGTCCCAATCTGGCCTTCCATCTGTTTGTGTCCTTGAAATACAGCTATCCTGAGCAACTGCTGTTGTTTGTTTTTCCTGCTGATCAATTTAAGGTTTCACATTCTTTCTATTCCAGGGGTCAGATCTCTTCCCATCATCCACTGTGACCCACGGGAGGCATATTCGGAGATTCGCAGACTCCTTCAGGTCACTGAAGTCCCAAGAAGAGCAACAAAGCTGTCATCTTCATGGTGGCTAATGTCGAGAGTAAATGTCTAGTTCAGATCCAAGCCCTGGAGGAGTTTATTCTACTCTTTAGAGCTTTTGTTTTCAGCTACAATTTCCTGGGCACTTGCCCCATGCGAGAAACTCTAAGTGGCTTGTATGTATCATTTCAGGTACTCCTCACGACACACCAAGATATGGGTGTACCCTTAATATACTCATTTGTCCGATGGATGAGAAACCAGCGCTCAAAGAGACTAAGTCATCTGTTCAAGTCATAATCAGTCAGTTGGTGGAGCAGGGGTTTACCCAGGTCTGTCTGACTCCGTAACCCCAGCTCTACACATTGTGAGAGTGAACTACTGTCCCTTGCCAGGATCCACGCCCTGTGCCATGTAACTCTACAGTTCCTCCCACAAAAGACAGGGCATATACTTCCCTGCCCCTTGACTTGGGGGTCTGCCACGTGACTTGATTTGGCCAATGTGATATGGGCAGATATGGCACAAACATGGGTCTGTAATATGCTGCGCAGTGCCCTCGCCCTCTTGAAATTCTATGGTTACCAAGAAAATAACGTGCCTCGGCCGGCCTGCCGGTCCCAAGAGGAGAATACGAGACACGTGGAACAAAGCCAACCCGCGAACTTGCGAGCAAATACTGCTTGTTGTATGCCACTGAGCTTCTGAGGTTGTTTATTACACAGCAATAGCTGATGCAAAACTATAGTTTGGTCTCTTGAGTATCATAGATTTTCATCACAACTGTAAGGAAAATTCTGTTCTTTTAATTCAGTGTTAGCCCCTAATATTTAAAGAACAAAGAAATTATATAGCCACCAACATCTGGAAGATATCACCTGCATGCCACAATCTGATATCCTAAGACATGTCGGCCCCATGTCATTCATCATTATGTTCAAATGCCTGGCTTGATTAGTGCACATGAACCCTTTGAGTTTGACATTGAACTTTGCTGACTTAATTCCTCCAGAAGTCTCCAAAGACACACGCACGCACGCACACACACCTCCCTACCAATCAGTGAGTCAGCTGTCAGTCTCAAACTTCAATCCGTTTCTCTGCTACTGCAAAGAGATTCAAGAAACAACCTGAATGCAGACTGAGCCTGAAATACGTTGTGGGCCAGTAACTGACATTTCTTGTCTTCAGAGAGTCTTCTGGTGCACCGAGGAAAAGGGAGAAAGGGGAAAATCTGCAGCTCAAGGAGAAGCCGCTTCAGGGCAGAACGCAGGTGACACATGAGGGGAAAACTAATGCATAAAGAAAAAACAAGGTAGAGATCAGATTCAGCAAAGAGGATGCCAAAACATTCCCAATTCCATGGGCATCGGAGAAGTGTTCAATTCAAGTTATACAGAGGCCAAGGCTGCTGTTTTTGCGGAGTTCTGGAGCTGTGTCTACCACGGCTCCCATCAGTACAACAAGATGGACATGCCCTTGATGAAAAAAATAACACTGTTCAGCGGCTCCCATCGTCCCGGTGATAACAACATCCTATACCCGATCGTCATCACGTTTCAGTCAGCCGCCCTAATGGCATGCAGACCAGCTGATCCCAAAGAAGCCATTTGTCATTTATTCATTCCACGGATCCTTACTGAATGCCTGCTACATGCTGGAGCTCTGACGGAGAACAAGACAGAGATGGTCCCCGCCCTCATGGACTTCTCCATTGAGCGAGGGGAACAACGAGACAAGCTATTTACACGGAGTGCAAAGCATGCGTTCATCAGGTGCCCCAGAAGCAGGAAGTGTCTTAGGCTGGGTTCCTGCGGAAGCTGACCCTGAGATATTTATTTAGGAGGTGATCTCGGGAAACACTGGTAGAAAATGAGCAAGTGAGGCAGGAAAAGGAAGGCACTCAGATAAAGGGCCCATTGTCAAACCATCCACCAGAGCTTAATCCTGGCAGGGAAATCTACAAGGCAGCAGAGAGCACGTGCCTCAGTCATCCAGTGTGAGGGAAAGGGAGCTGGGGCACATAGACACCAGCTCTCTGTTAACCCCTGAGCTCTAGAATGCCACAAGAGTGTGAAAGTGAGGGCAGGTGACCAAAGAGAGGCCCCGGGGACAGAAATGAAGGACCTGGCGACTAGAAGCTGGGCCAGTGTGCACTGAGCTGATAAGGCGTGGGGAATTCTTGATGGAGCACGAGCATCTTCATTTTACGGATGAAAAAGCTGAGGCACAGAGAGGTTAAGTATCTTGCCCAGAGGCACACAGCAAGAGAGTGGCAGAGCTGGGGTGCAAGCCCAGGCTCCTAACCACTAAACACTACCATCTCTCATGTTACGAACCAGTTGAACTCTATTCTAAAGGCAATGGGACGCCACATAAAGGTTTTTAGCAGGGCCGGCGGTGGGGAAGGTCATGTGCTCACAGCGTTAGCAGGTGGAGAACAGACCAGAGGAGGGCAGAGTGGAGGCAGGTTTGACGAAATCGAAGTCGTTAGATGGGCAGGATGGAAATAATGTTGAGAAAACCATGCTTAGGTTATTGGCCTCACAGCTAAACGCAACCAAAGATTTGAGCCTGAGCATCATTAAACCACAATGTCTTCTCTGAAAGGGCTCGGTGTCTCTGGAGCCCATTTTTGCCCGTGTCCCACTGTGAGCCCACAAAGAAGAACAGATTTTAAATCCTCGGGGATGCCAAGGGTGGCATATCTTCCCGCCTTGGTCTGACCACTCTTCCTGGAAAACGCCCTCATCTCACAAAGCCATTCCTTAGTCTCTACGTAATGTTCTGAAGACCAAGTCATGGATTTAATCCCCAAAAGGATCGGCTCACTTTACTGTAATCCAAAGACCCTGACCCGCCTGCTCCTGGCCATCTAAACAGGAAGCGCCCTCGGCTGGGAAAAAGGAGTCCTGGATATGAGAGGGGAGACGAAGCAGATTTCTTAACCTCAGCACTAATGTCATTTGGGGATGATAAACCTTTGGGGTGGGGGGGGTGTGGTCCAGGGCATTGTAGGATATTTAGTAGCATCTCTCTACCCATCAGATGCCAGTAGCACCCTTTCAGTTATGACAACCAAAAATGACATTGCCAAATGACCCCTGGGAGGCAAAATTGCCTCTAGGTGAGAAACACCGGGATAGAGCATTATAAATTTATCTCCAGCCCTGGGAAACCATTTCCAAGATGAAGCCCTACCAACAGCAAGCAGAATCATAAATTCTGCTCGAATTTCTGTGTCAAGAATAAAACCAACACCTTTGGAAGATTCTTATTTCAAGAAGAACAAATGCACGGTACGGATCTGCAGATCACCTGGCTGATGCCCAGGGCAGACATCACCAATCAACTACTGCCCGCTCTCCTTCTGAGCCTGAAAAGGCCTTGACCTCCCTCTGTGCAACTCTGCAGGCAGCCTGTGCCTATCGCCTGAGGTTGGTATGGGAGAATCACAGGTTCTCTTGTCCTACTGCTCTCTTTGCCACCCCTGCACTGAATGACACTATCAGAGGAGACTCTCCACCTCCTTTCTGCCCTAACATGGCCATTAGGTACAACCCACTCCCCCAACAACACGCAATGGCAATAATTCTCAACTGAAGGAAGGGACGCACACTGCCCCCACAGAATGGTCCAAGTCCTGGGGAGGAGGGAGTGTGCACGTGGAATGGACCATCCCCCGCTTCCCCATGTAATCCTGATGCCCTTGACACCCTCCCCTCATCCCCGAGTTGGGGACCATTGCTATAGGCTAGAGACATAGTTCCTCGGGAAGAAAAAATTTTCCTCTCTTCTCTACATTTGTCCTTTATAAAAATACGAGAGTGTCACTTACACATGGAGACCTTGATATATTCAATTTTCTTTAATAATCCAAATCCACATTTGGCTTAAGTGTAAATGTGTTTTTAACTTAATGCAATCTGAGTTATGACAGTTTCGTTTGAATTGGTCAACATATACTGCGGGCTAATTGAAGGCAGATCTTTCTCAAGCTCTGGGTTAGAAAAAACTTATTCTCATGGCACTCCTTCCGTGGAAAAGCTAAGACCTGCTTTAGCCAAGTGTGATGAAAACAACAAAAATTCCCCCTTCCCTGTTACCTGTTTGGAGAGCAGAGGAGGGCGGGCTCCTCTTGATGGTGAGAAGCTAAGCTGGCACATAATTATGCAGAATGAAGTTTGCCTTAAAGAGAAAGTCTGTCTTTAAAAGCGGGGCAAAAGTCCTTCTAAACTGATAGCGGCACCTATTAAAGTGACCAAAAAGAACACAATTAAATGACAAGACCAAGTACTAGCAAGAATACGAAACAACTGGAAGCATCGTACATTCATCGCCGGGAGAAACACGAAATAGTGCAGCCGCCCTGGAAAACAGTATGGCCATTTCTGATAAAGGTAAGCACACCATTACCATTCCAACCAGCCGGCCCGCTGCTAGGTATCTATCCAAACGAAATCCGACATTCGCACAAAAACCTGTACACAAATGTTTATAAGGACTTGATCCAGGATTGTCAAAAGCTAGAAACCACCACAAAGCCCCTCGCCTGGAGCATGGCCGGAGAAATGGGGTCTGTCCACACAGTGGAAGACCGACGGCAATAAAAAGGAATGAACTATCGATACGTGAACGTGGACAAACCCCAAATGCGTTATGCTAGTGAAGGGCGCCAGATTCAAACTGCGTTTATGCAACGTTCAGGAGAAGGCAGATGCATAGGGACAAAGAGCAGATCGGTAGTCGCCAGGGCTGAGGATGGGAGGAGGGTCTGACTGCGAAGGGGCAGCATGATGGAACTGGGGAGGGAGTGGAGGTTCATATCTTGATCGAGATGGTGGTTACGTGACTGCGCCTTTGTCAAAACTCATAGAACTGTGGAACAGCGCGAGTGAATGTTACTGTACATAAACTTAAAAAATAAATAAACGCAAAACAAATCAAGAGGTAGCCTCTCAATTGCTTATGCCATCCAAATCCAGAATGCCTTAGGACTCGAGTTCTCGAGAAGAGCCTCATCTGGAAAATGTGGCTACTTCACAGGCTGTTGTATGGATTAAATGAGACCAAGAATGTAAAATGCCTTATGCATAGTTAATCCTCAATAATTTTGTGTTCATTGTTATTTATTTAACCCTTAAATCTAACCCTGGGCAAGGCTCCAGGTATTAGATTTACTTGCTTATCTTGTCCCGTGGGTTATACAGAGTTTTATTGGGCAGGGAACATGCCTAGGGTATATCTGTGCCCAGTACAGTGCCTATTCCCATGCTTCGCAGAGAAAAAACAATCAATAAATTTTTGTAAATTGATATGTTGTGGGCAGACACTGCTAATCGACCTCCAACATCCCTTCTCCTTTATTTAATAAAACTCCAGAGTTTTAGCTGGAAGCATGGCTGCCTAGCTAGAGACTACATTTCCCAGACTCACTGCAGCTAAGTGTGAGCACGTGACTTGGGTGGCCAATGGGACATGAGCGAAGCAAAGCATGCTCTTCCAATTTCTGCCCTTTAAAAGATGAATGTGCTGCTGGCAGGAGTGCCAGGACTAGAGCCATTATCTTGAACCAAGAGACAGCAGCGACACACGATGATGGCAGAAATGTCTATCTGCTGATTCCAGAGACTATTACATGAGCAAGAAATGAATTTATATCTTCCTAAAGCCACTGTTAAAGCAGGCAAACGAGTACCCTAACACACGCAAATGGATGCCCACTGTACATACTATACTGTTCCTTCATTCAGTCATTCAAAAATGTGCTTAATTACTGACAACTGCTATGGGGTTACTGTGACTGGTCTCTGTTCACTGTGAGCTCGCAATATAGCTGGGATGGGAAAAATTTACAGCCAAGGAAAGTTTAATAACGATATGCAAATTAAGTCTTGAGACAGCACAAGCAATGTTATAAGACCTCCACTGGTTCAACTATTATTTGAATACCTTCTAAGTGCTGGGCACTGTTTTGGATACCGAGAATACAAGAAAGAAAAAATGTCAAAGTCCCTGTTCTTTTAGTGTTTACATTCAAGTGAGCAGGGGACAGGAGAGAAGATAAGAAACAAATAAATAAATCGACAAGAAAATGTCAAGCAGTGGCAACGTCTGGCTAAAAATAAAACAATGTGGTATGACAGATTGAGATAAACTGGGGGTTAATATGCTTGGAGTGGTCAAGGAAAGTTGCCTGAGGAGGTGATATTTAAGTTGAGACCCTAATGATGAGAAGGAACTAGCCATGTGAAGATCCAGGAAAAGAATGTTCAGTTTGAAGGCCCTAAGGCAGGAGCAAACCTGATATGCTTGAAATTCAGAAAGAAGGCCAGTGTGGTAAAAACATCTTGAGAGAGGGAGAAACAATAATAACAGAAATACTGAATAGTACAAACAGTAAAAATGTGAGTAAGGAGAAATCTGTGGGCATTAGGTTTATCAGAGAAGGCTTCCTGAAGGAGGGAGAATTTAAACTGGATGGAGAAGAGGAAAGAGGGTTTGGATCAGCTGAGAAGACAAGGGAAGTAATTTTAGGAAAAGAATAAGAAGGGCGAGCAAAGTATGGAAGCAAACGATGGAGCTGTTTCTACTTTAAACGGATCCGTGGCTTGCAGATATACGGCATCACTCCTATATTTGCCATGGCCTTACCCGTGGCAGACATTGCTAATCAGCCACAGAACTTTTCCCCTAGAGCCTGAGTGTGGTCTTAAATTTTCACCCATCACTCATCAATTCCAGTCAATCCAAGTGGCATACAAGGCAAAAGCTCAGAGTCAGTCTGAAATAAATAAAAGCTCCCTTTACTAACCAGAAGGAGAAATTCCTGTACTTAAAAATAACATAATGGGACTTTTATACTTGCAAGCAACTCAGTCGAGAGCCTCTTATTCAGCAATATGCAAATAGCAGCTCTCCCTTAAGTCCTGCAGGATACAGAGGCCTAGTCCCTAAACTAAATCAAGGCTTTGCCAGACTCCCTGCTCTCCCTTGGCATTCTGAGGTTGCTGGTTGTGCAAGCCGAATTTCTCTGGTTAAGTGACCCTTTGGGCGCTCTCTCCACCCCTCCCCCACCCCTCCCACCCCTGAGTCCTTCCCCATAGCCACTGTGGCTTCTCACATCTACCTATATGCGTCAGCTCCTCCCTTCATGGATCTTGTTCTAAATTGCTTCCTTTGCCGGTCAGGAAGACTGAGGAAGACGAGATCCAATTCCAGGCACACATGCCCTCCTGAAAGCTGGCTGCCCTCGGGGGTCTGAAATGCCTGGGAGGCTGCTTGTGACCTGTCCAGCAATCTGGGCCCCTTGGGGATGGGTACAGTAGGACAGAATTGTAATGCTAACGACATCAATTGACTACTAAGAGCCAGAACCTGTGCCAAACATTTCATATACCATCCTCCCTTAATCCTCATATCAACCCCATGAGAGGCTATTATCCCCCTTTTACAGATGAGGAAACTGAGGCACCTAGAGAGGTTAGGCAACTAACCCATAGCCACCTAATTGATGTCAAGACTTGAAGCCAGATCTCAGCACTGAACCCAGCTGTCCTGTTTCACTAATTCTTTTCTTATTTTTCATCCACACCTCCTACCCCATCCTTTAACACTCTTCTAAGTCAAAACAAAGGGTAAAACTGATTTTAACTCAGAGCTACCTTCCCTCATCACTTGAGCTCTTTCAACTTGGGTGCCTCTCCCTTTTAATTGGTTCATGCAGCAAATATTTACTGAGCATCTACCACATGCTAGGTGCTGCCAGCTGGCGGGACACTTCTCACTTTGTACCAGGAAATTTTCTTGCTCTTGTAAAAGCATGATTCTCAAAATGGTGACATAGCTCCATTGTTTATGGTTAGGCTGCATTTTTTTCCTACGAATCTTACGGAATCTTTCTCAATACAAAAACTTTCCAAAAATACAGGCTGAAACAAGCTTGGGTGGACAGCCAGGGAAAAGACTGTAAAAATGAAATGTGATTCCTTTTCCACACGCTGTTGATTTTATTGCAAAGCTTTTCAGCTACTTGATTTTGGAAAATAACATTAGAGCTACAGAGAACAGGAATCTCAACCGTGATGTTACAGAAGGGTGCATGTACTTCAACATTATTTAAATAATGTGCAAAATAATATGACCTGTTTTGTTTGGGGATACGTACATAAGAGGTCAAAATATAAACACATGCATGGGAATCAGAAGCACCAAATTCAGGATGGTGGTTACCTCTGGTGGGGGCAAGAGGGAGAGGTGGTTGGGGAGTGGGCTTTAATACTTTGGGTAGTATATTATTTCTTATACTGATGGTGAGTACGTGGGTGTCCATTATATTGTTCTTTACGCCTGTTCGTATGTCTGAATGTTTTATACATTTTAAATAATAACTTTAAAATAGACATCTGGATAAGTTATGTGGTTTCCATTAGGTGAACCCCAAGAAATTGATGCCTTTCAACCATTTTTGACGAAGAAGCAATTTTATATGTTCGTCACAAGATACAGATCTGCAATGCATCAATTCATCCAAAATCAGCCTTTCTAATAATCTCAGATAAGAATAATTAAGACTAGACAATGGTGGCCCGGGTTGATTTGTATGGATGTGTGTGTTCTTCAACTTTAATTAACTACACGCAGTTTTCAAGGAACAGAACTAAAATTAACCTAAGAGCTAAGATGTACAGGGAATGGGAAAAGAGATATTGCAGCAAAAAAGTGGACAAATGCAGCATTTGGCCTTGCCATGAGTATGGATTATCTCTTCTCTTGTTTGTTCTGGTCAGCAAAGCCCACCTAACAAAGTACCTTGAATAACAGGCATTTGTCATTTCGCAACAACCTGAAGCCCAGTGAGGAAAATTCTTGGTCAGTAAAACCAGGAGGAAGGCTTTATTAGAAGTATAAAACAGGTCGCTTGTGTCTAAGGTGTTTGAATAGATTTTCATTAGACCAGAACATCTATTTATGTCAAGTAATGGAACTCATTTCAAGAACAAAGGAATAATGAGGAAGCGACACTGCATTGCCATCATTTCACCATTTCTCAATTCTTTTCAACTGAGAGTTGTCCCCAAAGAGATGTGCTCCTTTTTTCCTCAAGACTTGATAAAGAAAGGGGGGGAAAAAATAGAACTTTTAACAGAAAGCAGGAGGAGCCCAACACTGTAGCACAAATGATGAAAGCAAGTAAACTATGTTTATATAGGGCAATTTGGGTTTTAAAACATGAGTGCACGTAAGAAACACTCTGGGAGCATATGAGAAATGCAAAGTCCCACACGTTTGTTCATAACAGGCATCCAGGCTGATTTAGACGCAGGGTGTTCACGGACCACTCCAGGAGAGAAGTCTGGTAGGAGGGTCTGACCACCCTAAAACCAAGCTGATCTCTCCCGAACGCTGCTCTTCAATCAAAGAAGGGGACGTGCTGCCATCTGCGTGGAGTTCACTCGGAACTTCAGAAAGCATTCTCATCTCATTTATTCCATTCGCCAGCCCATAGAATGATTTCGTTTACTAGTCACGCGATGTATATTTATTGAGCACCTACTATGCGCCACGGCTGTTACAGTAAGAGATTCACGTCCTTGATAAAAGGGAGGAAGAACGGGAAGGAGGGAGGAAGAAAGAGAGAGGGAGGCAAAAAGAAAGCATAAAAAAATACAGATCTGTGAAAAAGGGAAGGGAATGGTTTGTAAAGAATTTTTTAAAATCACCAGGCAACCCACTGTGGAGACACAGTACATAATTTATAATAACTGCTTTACATATCTTTCTGCTGAATGTACCTAGATCTTTTTTATTTTCTCTTCTGGACAATGAGCTCCAGGCAAATCCATCTTGTTATCTATAACTAGAAACCACGCATACTAGAGAAATTCTTGCTCTAGTTTTTGGGGCCTTAAGGCTGCATCTCAGCACCACGAACATGATTGGGCCCAAAGGGAATAGCAGAGGCCAGGCGCTGGGGTCTTGAAACATGTAATGTCCGCCTGGGGACGTCATGGGGCACAGAGAGCAAGCAGCCTCTTGATTCTCCTCCCGTGAGCCGAGAACCTCCCCTCTCTGTCCTCACTTTATCTCAACCAAACAAACATTCCATCCTAGGATGCCCAATGGTCCTGGTTTGTCTGGCAAGGACGAGGTGCCAGGGACATGGCACTTTCAGTGCAAAAACCAGGGAAGTCCCAGGAAAACCAGAACAAGTTGGCCATCCTAACTAACACCCTCTCCCAAGGTGCTGACTAATGGATAAGAAAGAAAACCAGCCATGAGCACAGGGCCTGGGACATAGCAGGTGCTCGATAAATATTTGTGGAATGAATGAACGAAGCATCGCATAGCACCTGACACAGAGTAATGCCACCTTTCATTCCTGTAACTGGAACTAAGATTAAGCACCTACACAGCATACTTCCTAAACCCCTAGTACGGCAGACAATCTGCTAGGTTTTTAAAACTTAAAATCTCCGATGAGTGATGTCACGTACCAACCAACCACAAGTAATTAACGTTTATTGCTCACACATCTGGGGTCAGCTAAGAGTTGGCTAATCTAGGCTGGGCACAACTCCACCTGTCATCTTTCTTGACCCAACACTGACATCTGGCTCTGCCCATGATGAACACAGAGACTAATGGCCCAAGTCTAAAAGTCTGGCCATTTTCTTTAACCTTGACATAGGGTGGGAAGGGAAAGCTGTTTCTCCCTTTGTTTATGCAAAGAAGTGGGGAGTGGGAAAGTGGGGTACGGCTCCTAGAACGTTCTGAAACCCAGAGAGTCTTGGCATGGCTTCTCACTAAAGCAGAAGGGACCCAAATGCAAAGATTCGCTGAGCCTGAGCCGGCTCGTTTGCATCCAATGGCGACTTCGTCCTCCAAACTTTTCCAGACACACAGGAAGCTCAGCTGGTATTCAGGTGATGGCTGTGCTTGCTGAAGCAATCAAGCATTTATCCCAAGTGGAGGCCCCTGACCCTCTTCTGCTCTGTTCTTAATCCCAAAAATAGAGGGAGGGGGAGAGGAGGCTCCTTTCTGATTAACTGCATACGTGCTTTTTACAGCAAATGTACTCGCACCTAGACTCATTGACATAATTGCAGGACTGTGGGACCTGATGTAAGTTTCTGTGTAGACACTGTCAAAATAGGAAATGTAAGGCCGGGCTCTTGCATCTCGGCTGTGCTTGCTATTAATACCACATCTCTTTTTTGCTATATTTCATTTTCTTTATCTTATGCCCTTAAGCCACAGGTCAGCCAGTCCTCAGAGCTGGAACAGGCATGAAACTCATTCAGCTAAACCACAACATCCTGCCCTCACTATCACTCCCCAGTCCAAAGCTGAAAACAAGCTCTGCTGAAATACCGCTTGTGATAGAGAACATGCTACATCTCCAGACAGCATCATCTGTCGTAGGAGCTCTGGAGAGCCGACCTCAGGTGAAAACGCAGCCCGCCTTTCAACAGCCCCCTGTGCCCCGAGGCCCCGCAAACTTTATCTCCTCTCCCCTATGGTTGTCCTTTCGGTACAAGAAGGCCATTATCGCGTGTCCTCGCTGAGAAATTTGAGGCCACCAGGTTTGATCTTCTTCAGCCTCTCCCCCTGTACCTGCTCTCCATCCCTATCCGCATCCATTATGCCCTTTCTTACACCTAAGGAGGACAACTGCCTCTCTTTCTGTTCGAAGCTAACCTTTCCGCCTATGTCAACTTCATCTTCTCCTGCCCTGTCACCCCACTGACTGAACTGGACTTGAGAATCAATTTCAAATAAAAAAAGAAGAGGATAAGTTCACATCCAAGTTTATTGCTTGTGAGACTGAAGGAATGGGGAAGCCATCAATTCCAACAGGGAGGAGAGAGGAGAAGGTGTGGAGGGAAATGATGAGTTCAGAGTGGGGCGAGGACTAGTCTGCGGTGTCTAGGGACATCCGAGTGGAGATGTCTAGCAGGTGGCTGGACATGAGATTCTGAAGCTTGGGACAGAGGCCTGGGCTGGCGGTGGAGCATAGAGAAGGTGGTTGGAACCTGAGAGAAAAAAAGATTGCCCAGAGAGGATAGAAAGAGTGAAGATATCAGAGCCAATAGCCAATGATGGTATTTTAGGGAACCTCAACTTTTAAAAGGTAAATGGAGGGTGATAAGAGACGAGAAGGGTACAAAGGAAACCAAAAGAACTTATTGACATGCGGGCCAGAAAAGTAGGCAGTAGAGAAGGAGCATGGTGACCAACATTATCGAATGCGGCGTGAGGTCCAGTGAAAGAGCAAATGGGAAATGTCCAACAAACTGGGCTGTCAGACAATCGGGGTGAACTTGGAGAATGGGGTTCTGATCAAGGGATGGGGGTAGGAACCAAACTGCAGTGAGTAAGGAAAGGCTGAAGGGCATGCAAAAATGTGAAAACTTTTGAGAAGCTTATATGGGAATCGAAGTGTTTCTGATTTAGGAGTTGTGTTAGTGTCCCGAGGCTGTTGTACACATTATCACACACTTGGTGGCTTCAAAAAAAAACTAGAAACTTATTCTCTCACAGTCTGGAGGCCGGAAGTCTGAAATCAAGGTTTTGGAAGGACTGGTTCCTTCTGGAGGCTCCAAGGAAGAATCTATCCCCTGCCTCTCTTGGCCTTTCGTTGGCTGTTGGCAGTCCTTGGCATTCCTCGGTTTGTAAACACATCACTCCGATCTCTGGCTCCATTCTCACTTGTCCCTTCCCCTCTGCATCTCTGTATGTGTCCGACTTGAATCTCCTAATCTTTTGAGAACACATCATTGGATTTAGGCCCCACCCCAAACGATGAGAATGATCTCATCTGTCTTTTGGGCACCACTATTCTACTTAGACAAGGGTCCCCACATGGGGGATGTCTATATGGATAGAAAAGAAGTTTGGGCGAAAACTCTCACCTCCCTCATCAATGGTGTTGATGCTTAAAAAATAAATCATCATATTAATATCTCATTAAAGACTTAGTCACTTAGGTAAATGGAAATGTAAAAAGCCTCAACAGAGATAATATTCACTCTACGAACACTTAATGAACTCTTTCTATGTGCCAGGCATATTGCTAGGCACCAGGGATAATGAAATGAATAAGATATGAGAGTAAAAATCACTGTTAATTTCTGGAATTTGGGGTTTTAAAAAGAAAAGCCACAAAACCCTCCAGCTCCTAAAAGAGTATACAGATTTTCTTTAATACATCAATGATTCTTTTTTACTTTTTGTATCAACCTTATTCTGATATAATCAGCATACAAGAAAATGAACTGATTTCAAGTTGTACAGCTTGGTGAGTTTTGACAAGTATAAGCACGCCACCCCCAATCAAGGTAGAGGAGAGAAGAGGCCCTACCTGGGTCTTGGGATTAAGTCACTTGCCTTAAAGACCTGCACGGAGATAGGGCACTTGCCAGCTGATAACTAAATGGAACTCTGATTTCCCATAGGCCACTTCCCCTTGCGTATGTACAACCACAGCTGGTGGCCAGGCCAAGCAGGATTCAGGCCCTCCCTGGGCCCTCCCACTAAATTCCACCAAATACTCAAGGTCTGACATGAATGAGTCTAGTCCAGCTGGAGATGAGAGCTCGGTAGTGTTGGGAGGAAGATGACAAGGAACCACGGAAAAGCGCTGCGGGTAAAGAAGAGCCACTTAAGGTGAATGAACAAGGCAGCCTCCGTGCTAAGAGGGACCGAGGTGCTAACAAAAGCTTGTTGACCAGCTGATGAAACACCATCAGCTTCCAGAGGAGTTTGCTATGACATGTGTGAAGGGCAGACGGAATACGAGTTAGAGGCCATTGCAGGCCTCCTGGCCTTCGATCAGCAAATATTAATCGGGCATCCTCTAATGGCTGGGCACCAGTGCAAGCTTCTATTCTAGATGCTGAGGATACAGCAGAGGATAAGAGAAACTTGGGGCCTACTCTCCTGAAGCTGACATTCTAATAAGGACACAGATGATTAGAAAATTAACAAGTTTAGAATAAATAAGCATGATTTTTTTTTCAGTTTGGCAGCGAATGTCTTAAAAAAATAAAAGTAAATGATGGGGTGGTGTGAAGCAGAGGGACGTTACTAGAAAGGGCAGTCAGAGGAGTTCCGTCTTCAGTGGAGACCTGGAAGATCAGAAGGGACCAGTCACGCAAGGATCACGGGGAAGAACACCTGGGCAGAGGAGAGTGAATAAGAGTAAACAAAAGCCATGTGGTTGGAGCAGAGTGAGTGAGGAGGAAAGGGGGAGGGGCTGAGGTCAGATTGGTAGGAAAAGCCAGATGGTGCAGGGCCTTGCGGCCAAGGTAAGGAATGTGAACTTAGCCCAAGTGCATGGGCGAGCCTTCAGCTGAGGGGCTCAATGATGGCACAGGAAGGAAAGATTCCAAAGGTCATTTCGAAAGTGGAGAAGATGGGGCTTTATGACAGGTGGGAGGTGACGAACCCAAAAGGGATGCTGACCTAGTTGGGTTCAATTCCAGGACACTGACTGGGCCATGTTTGCTCCGTGGGCAGAGGAGCTGTGTCGTCAGAGGGGTGTTCTTATACCTCATGGGTTCTCATCTCTCCAGCCGCTTGTCCCATGTGGTCAGAGAGGCATAGGATTCCAAGAGTCACACTGGGCTTTGAGAAAGACAAAGATGCCTTAATAAGCTCTGGTAACAAGCCATGGATCCAGCCCAGCTTCCCAAAGAGAGCAGCATCAGGGCTTCAGCCCAAGTCCAGCTAATAATAAAAAGGCACTTCGTTCCTTTTGCCCTATTGTGTCGTTTGCACTTCTCTCGATCGGGGACCTCGGGAGAAAGGGGCGGCTGAACCAAAGCTGGATTCAGGCATTCCTGGGTCCTATAACCAGATATCATCCAGAGCTTCCCAAAGCTCACAATGACCCCTAACATCTACGGAAGAAATTCTGCAGGATATATTTCCAACTATTTTTTTTTTAAATGGTTGTCTCTTGGAGGTAATATTATGGATGGTTTATATTTCTTTTTCATGCCTAATCATATTTTCCAACCCTGCTGCAACTAATACTGTTACCTGAATGGCCCAGAGACGTGATGTAAGAAGTTCTACTGTTCTGTGGCTCCCGTGCTGTGAGGAAGCCCAAGCCACATGGAAAGACCGTTTGTAGGTAATCTGATCAACAATTAAGGCTTTCCAGCTTTGAGTTATCCCAGCCCAGACACCAGACCCGTGAGGGATTTTTCCAGATTCTGCAGGTGACTCTAGCTAGCTCTCAGCCATTCAGGTCAACCCCCATTGTTAGAATCTTTCTAGCTGAGCCCTCAGACACTATAGATAGAGACCAGCAATCCCCATTGTGCCCTGTCTCAATTCCTGGCCCATAAAAACTGTGAGCATAACGAAATGGTTGTCGTTTTAGGCCACTTAAGCTTTGGGGGTGGTTTATTACACAGCAATAGATAATCCAAACAGGAACTTACAGTTTTGTAGAGCATAATTATCAGAGCCAAATATTTATTGGACACTAGCTAAGTGCCAGATACTTCGGTAAGCTTTTTAAAAGCATCTGTTACCCCCATATAATTCTCAAAACAGCCCTGGCACACAGCTTCTGTTATCTTCCTCACTCTTCGGATGATTACATGGAAATAGCAGCCTCTGAGAAAATCCTCCACGCTCTGCATTTGGGGGGAAACTGACTCCCCATTCAAATACCCAAGACAAAATCTACCAGTCAGCCACACCCAGATCCAAAACTCTTTCTTTCTCTAAGTAGGGGGAGGTAACCAAAGATCACCGGGCATTTGAGGAAACTCTCCAGTGTGAAAGAGAGAGGTCCAAGATAAGCCACAGCAACTGCTGACATAGACAACTGTGTCCCAGGGAACGGCCATTCCATGCGGGTCAACAGCCAGCTCAAAGGGTAGGAGGGCCTGTGGATTTGTTCTAGACATGCTCTGGGAAACACTCAGACAAGGCTAGAGCCTCCTTTAAAGGGCACCGATTTCTGGCATTTAACCAGGTGGTGTGACTCATTCAATAATGAGTGTGCAGAAAAGGTGTGATCTCATTGTTGTTACAGATCTGTGAGGCTAGAGGCAGGCAGGTCACACGTAATAACTCAATTTTAAAAGTAATTTTTGAAAAAGAATAATTTGTTTCTGGAAGGAAAAAATTACAATGTCCATGAGTGAAGGTGGACTCTTCATCTTCAATATCCCTAACTATTCGCCCATGTTATCATCTACTGCAGTGGAATAACAATAAACCATTTATATTGTGTCTTCAGACTTGGCCACCCTGCAGAGCCAAGTAGACTATCAACAAATAGAAGGGTCGTCTGGAAAAGCATAGCAAAAAAACCAAGTCCAAGAATACAGGACAGAAAACAGAAAAGATTCAGAATGGAGGGGAGGAGACGGCTCAGCTCAATCAGGAGATAATCAATAGAGGCTTGTTATAGGGTATGTGCAATTTAGCCAAGGATATTAAAAGATTTCTAAAAGGATTGCCTGTGCAATACCTTTTCTCCTCTCTTTCCTTACAGAACTCTGATTATCTTCCAAGAGTCAGTGTGCCTGGCTAAGATAACAAGCTTCCCAGCCTCCCTCCCTTGCAATGAAGAATGGCCAATAGAAGCAGAATTGTAAATAAAACTTCCTGAAATCTCCTTCTGAAGAGAGAGGCAGAACCTTTTCCCACTCCGTCCCTTTTTTTCTTCTTCCTCCCTGGTATGCTGACAGGATGCTGGAGCTCAAACTGCCATCTTAGACTATGAGGCAATGTTGAGAACCAAAGCCACGTGTTATGGATATGAGGGGAGAAAACTAGATGGAATTTGAAATACCAAATTTGTGTTGCTGACCCAGCTCTTTTCTGTGACAGAGACTAAACTTTCTGTATTAGACAGAATCAGTTAGATTATGACATGATAACAAAAGAGCCCTCCAAAAACTCAGTGGCTTAAAACAATGAGATTTTTCCACTATGCTGAATATGCATCACAGTTTAACTCACTCCAGGATCTAGAGTGATGGGGGAGCCACCATCTGCAGCATTGCTAGTGACCATGTAAGAGGAAGATGAGGAACATGGCAAATCATGCCTTGGCTCTCCAAGGATTCACACATGTCCCTTCTTACACTTCATTAGCCAAAGGAAGTCACACGGTCATGCCCAAAGGCCAAGGAGTTGGAGAAGTGATTCTACCGTGAGTCTTGAAGACAGAGAGCCAAGAATATTTGGTGAACAGTACAAACAACTAGCATATCACTTTCTAGTTGAAGCTACTAGTTTGGGTTTTCTAGAACATGCAGCTTAAACCTGCTTCTAACTGGTGTTGGGGACCAAGTTGTCAGAAAAGTCCCATCCCCATATGGGCCAGTGAGCTTCCCACCATCCCCCTGAGAGAAGCAGGAGGTAGGAACTCCCATCTGTCACCTTCCTGTCTTCCCAGCAGTGGGAAAATAGGACAGTAGCAGTGACCGGGACTCCCATTATCATTCCCATTTGTGCTCGGCGAGGCTCACGGACATGAGGGCAGGTACACAGCTAATCAGAGGGACACTGACTGACTTAACTTGAGCTCAGCACCTCCGAGCTACCTGATAAATATCCTCTGACACCAAGATCTGAGGCCAGGTCTCTTGGTCCCGAGGCCCTTTGGAACTGGCCATTCCTGCCCTACCAGCCAGGGCATCCTTCCTGTCCTAGTGGATACAGGTTGTCCTCATGGCCCTTTCCAGCTCTGCCCTCTGACCCAGGAAATCTAAAGGGCCTTGTTATAAGCTTCGCATTTATAAGATCTCTTCACTTTTATTTCCAATCAGCGGCCACCTCCTAGCTTCCACATTCAAAGCGCTGTCGTTTCTCTCGTTCGCTGACGATATGATGTTTGTTAGCGACGGCAGCTAAGGGGGGGGTTCACATGAGGGCTCTTCTGAGTATTTTTCCAGTCAAAACAGCGCACGGGGCACTAAAACCAGAAATCGTGAAGAAAAATATCTCTAGACTTGAACGCATCATTTTTTTCTGTACAGATTAGACACCAAAAATAAATAAATAAATAAATAAAAGTAAAAGGCAAATGACAAATCAGAAAGTATCTGCAATATGTATGATAGAAACAGGTGAATATCCATAATATATGGAGAACTGAAAAGCAGCAAGAAAAAAAATGAACAGGGCAGTAGAGAGCGGAGAAAGGAGTGACAGACTTGGGACTGGATCTGCAGCCGCTTGTAACCAGATAAATAAGCGTTAAAATGTGTCTTCCGTCAGATCAGCAAGAGGCTGCTAGTCTTCTGTGGAACCGATGAGGGTAATAAGAAGTGGATAGTCGTAGACGGTTGGTGGGAGAGCAATTTGAAATGTCCACCAAAATGTGAACATCAATAAATATCTACAGCTTTTTGTATGTCAGTCATTCCTCAGTAAAGGGATTAAATTGAAAAATAAATAATGCGCACACTCCCTAGGGTGGTTGGGACGCGGCATGTGCTCAAGGGACATTCGCGGAGTGAACGGATGAGCTACAGCTGCCGCTGCTATTAACAGCTGAGGAGCGTTTTTTCCCAATCACCTAAACTCTGCAGAAGGAAATTTTCCCCCTGCAACTACGGTGATCTTTCAAGAACCAAAGCAAGGCGGATTCTTTAACCAACTAAAAGCTTGCAATAAAAATTAGATCTTCGCCAAAGCCTCTGAGGCCCCGCCCACCCCTCCAGCCTCAGCTTGAACCACTGTCCCCCTCATTCAGGTCACCACAGGGCAGCGTCCGAGGCATTTCTTCCCCGTTCCTCGATTTCCCACCTCAGGTGTTTACACACGCAGTGCCTTATACCTGAACACCCTTCCCCCTGCTCTTCTGGTACCTGGTATCCCCTTGTCCTGAATATCTTGGCGGAATGTGACATCCCAGGCTTTCCTGACAGCCCACTGCAAAGCCAGCTGCCCACTGTCAATCTCTGTCCAAGGCGACGTGTCCGTCCCGACACTTAGCATTGCTGCGCTTATTACGTGGGTTTTGTGAATCTCTCCGCTCTCACTGGACTGCGAGCTTCGCGAGGGCACGAACATGTCTGTTTCACCCCTGCCCTTCAACGCCAAACACCTTATTAAGTGTTTGATAATTGAACGAATGTCAGGTTCCTCAAAGGACCTTCTCGCCTTAACGTGGCTTACCATGCAGCTCTGTTTTCCAGGAGGAAATGCGACCTGTCACACCAAGACAAGTGTGTTCCAGCTCGCAGGAGAGCCAGGCTTCTCTGCGGAAATTCAGTTGGCATTCTGATGTTTGCAAAAGGAGAAAAGTGAAAGTGGAATGGCTTGCAGCCAAGGATGGAGACAGAAAGGACAGAAACACACGGCGGAAGAATATTCGAGAGCCGGGAAAGCAGATCCCTTACCTTGGGCTCAGGGCCCTACCTAATCTGTCTCGCAGAACAGCCGTCATCCTCTGGTCTGATTCCCCGAGAAGACTGAGCTATGAGGCAGAGGCACAGAGACGCTGTGACCACGCTGTGACCCATCACCGTCCCTGCAGTCTGAACGCACGCCTGACTTGGAGTCGCACGCAACTATTATTTGTAGAAAGGCTAGTAAATCCTGCATCTTGTTTCCGCCCTGCCTCCAGCCTGTCCTGCAAAACAGGTGACAATAACTAAAGGCATCCGTTGGAGATATTTCAGGTTCGGTTCCAGATCCCGCAATCAAACAAATACCACGATAAGGCGAGTCGCACAAATTTTGGGGTTTCTCAGTGCGCGTCACAGTTATGTTTATACTACACCAGTGTGCAATAGTGTTTCGTCTAAGAAAATAATGTACAAGCCTTGATTTAAAAAATACGGTATTGCTAAAAGATGCTAACCATCCTCTGAGCCTTTAGCGAGTCGTAATCTTTTTGCTGGTAGAGGGTCTTACATTGGATTTATTTTTTAAAAATGCAGTTTCTGCAAAGTGCAATAAAACAAGGCATGCCTGAATGTCCAGGCTCTTAAAAGATTTTAATAGGAGATGAGCCCAAACAGGAAGAGATAAAGATGTTTTTCCTAACAGGAAACTCTCCATGGCATTGGTTTTCTTGGTGGTGGTGGTGACAGGTGCATTTGCTACCTCCGCATCACAGGTGGCGTGGGCCAAGGCCTGAGATAGCCCGGGCAATCGCGTTCCAAACAGTCTTTCCTCTTGCCCTGAGAGGTGCACTTAGAGTTCCAGTTTCTGGTTCTGGTTTCTGAATTTCAGGAAAAACCCAAGAACAGACTTTGTCACCTGGAGAGAAAAGCTTGTTCTTGGGTTTGTTTCATTAATGACAATAATAATGCTATGGATGGCTAGTGGGCTGTGTGCCAGACCGTGTTACGTGCCTTGCAAGCATCACACACCACCGAAACCTGGGCTGCACGAGGCGGAGGTTATTTTTATTCCCATTTCACAGAAGAGGAAACGGAGGCCCGAGGGATTAAACAGTCTGTGCGAGGTCACTCAAGGAGAAGAGGGCAGGTCCCATGACCGCGGAACGCCGGAGCCCGTGCTCTCAACGCCGGTCCCGTTGTGCTGGCTTTGTTTCCGTTGTTCTCCTTGACAAGAGCTGGGTCAGATCCCTCTCTCGCCAGTCAGCTAAGCCTGTCCCACGAGGGGACTTGGCTGGGTCGGCCTCTGGAAACCACGGGGTTACTTTGCCAGGCGTCAATCTTTTTCCAGTTGCTTGACTTCGTGGAACCGCCTTTTTACGAGCCCTTAAAGAGGTTCCATCACAGAAAACCAGATCTCATGGCAGCCGGTGGTAGTTCCTGAACGAGAGGATGCCACGCAGGAGGAACCCGAGAACCCCGGGCTGGCCGGATGCATTCCGCTTTCAGCAGGTCAGAGAAGCCACTGCCAACCTCTCCCTTCACACTCCCTCTTCCTTTCTTAACCTTGTCATTTCGTTTCCAGCCGCCCCCCCTTTCTCTTCACCCCAGCCTCTGAGCAGAGCTCACAGCAACTGCTAAGATGTCTCTCCAGACACTTACACAGGGCAGTTTGTTTTCTCAGGCGTCGTTAACTCCGACGGCAACGAGCTCTAAGACAGGCAGGCCCGGCACTCTCTGAGCCATCAGAGCACCTGAATAATTTACTACTCCCAGAAAAGGGGCCCTTTCCCTGCAAGGTTCCCTCCCACACCTTCGGATTTCCTCCAACTAGCTCCTGCCTGTCGGCAGAAGAGAATGAAGTAGCATTTGAAAAGAAGGCCCAATGGCATTCTCATCGGCATCTCGAGTTATCATCTGGGGGCCAGGGTCCGATTTTAAAATCGAATAAAGTCACACCAAAATTACGGTTTAATTTGTGAGCTCAACCCTGCTGGGAAGAGAAGCGAGGAAGCATCTAGGTAAGAAAGTCCGAGGCAGCTTTGATGAGCAGACGCAGCGGAGAACTCTCACACTAAAGCACTGATGGTTTGTGAGGAAAAACCAGAAATGGACATAGCCCAGATGAAGTTGAGGCAAGTCACTAGGAGAGTGACTTTGATTTATAAACATTGAGTTGACATCTGTGTGAAGTTGTGAGGCAAGCCGCTAGTAGAGTGACTTTGATTTATAAACATTCGGTTGACATCTGTGCCAGCAGCGCCTTGGGCCCATCTGCCCTCAGGGCCATCCTTCCCCACTCGGCTGTGCCACGTGGACTACATTTCCCAGATTCCCTTGCCAACTGGCTCAGGATGGTTCAGCCAATGAGGCACCCCGGTAGAGATCGGAGGGTGGGAGGTAAGGAAAAGCTGGGGTATCTCCCCCTTCCTCTCTGCTTCAAGTAGCTCCTCTGGAAGGAGTTGCATCTCCTCTGTGGCTTCAGCACTGGCTGGGCAGGCCTGCCCTGGCTTCAGGCTTCCACCAGGAGATCTTAGCTCCTGGAACTTATTAACACTCCCTCTTTTTTCTGTCCCTCAAACCTAGGAGTGACAGCAGCTTCCTGTCACTGCTGATCTCTGATTCCCTCACCACTACCTGTTTAACCAATTCCTGCACCGAATCTTCTCTCTTAAATACTCAGGGTCAATTCTATTTTCCTACTAGGACCTTGACAGATATAACTGCTACTGACCAATATAACAATGTAAGATTTTCAAGGATGCCGTTTTGTACAGAAAGCAATGAATATCTGTGCCAATAGTTCAACCCTACGGACACACGCAGAGCTGAAAAATCAAGGCCTCCCACAGGTCAAGGAGGAAAAACATAAAATCTACAACCAAACCTTTCCCCTCTTTGGAGTAACAAAGTAAAAATAAAAAGAATGGGCTTTCAAATCAAGCCAGCCTGGGTTTGAACCCCTAGCTGTGTGTCTTTACCGGCTGAAGAGCCTTGAACAGGACATTTAAGCCTGTTCAGCCTCGGTTTTCTCACCTATGAGATGGGGAAAATAATACCTGTATTTTATATGGTTGTCTTGAAAATCAAGAGAGCACAGTCCTTGGCATTGCTATATGATAGCTAAACAAAGTTTAGTTACCACAGACATATTCTTGGGGTGGCAAGTCTACCTCTGACACTTGCTCTAACACTTTTTGGTCCTTTGTGTCAAGAACTATGAAAGGGTGCCCACAGCCCCTCGGAAAAACTATGGCGCCTCTTGAGAAAATTCTAGAGGTAAGTCATCAGGAAAAACAAACTTATGTCCTTTAACATGGAAGTAGCGAGTTCTGGGGCCACATAATAAAACTTCTGATGCTTAAAACCTGCCCAGTGTGGTTTTAGCTTTGACAGGAATGAAAGAAAGAGGAATTCAACTAAGACACTGCGAATGCCACCCCTTTGGAACTGGGGTGAGGTCACTAGTGTTTTACAGGTTTGCAAGCTGCCCCGTGGGACCTTCCTGCTCAGAATTCTTTAGTCTGTGGTGGCTGCGACAAAATAGAAAAGCCAGCCCTGACTTTCTCTTGTGATGTTTAAAATAAACCGAGGAAGTAAAGCCCCTGAGCGAGAATGTCGATTAGGTCTTTATTTTTTCCCAGGTAAACCCCTACTTATAACTTCCTACTGCCCATCAGATCAGGGCTTATTCCCCTGCTCTGCACCTCCTTCGCGGCAGCCTCTTAAATTAAAACTCAAACAACTGATCCTCAGGAGTGCGGGAGGAAAACTCTGACCCTGGTATCTTGATGGATTCTCGGACAGGGTCAGCAGTAACAAACCCACACCCGCTCTACCTCCAGATATTCACGGGGAGGCAGCCTAGGAGGGTCGGTGTAACGCAGGAGACTTGAAAGAGTCCCTTGCTCGGCTGTGTCAGGGGCCCTTTTAGGTAGAAATAAAGCCAAAGGGTGGCAGAGTCCTAACCACCAACATTTAGAGCTCTTGCAATTCCAGCAAAAGAGATCTCCAGCATCATCGGACACTCGTGTGAGCCATGCAACATTCATATGGACAAAATTCACTAACTAGGCGGGAAGCAAGTAGTGACACGAGGCGGGGTGACACGTGGCGCTAGAAGGCCTCAGCTAACATCCCAGCTGCTTCTCTTTTTCGCTATCCATTTGTTAGCAAGTCACCTGCCCCTCTGAGTCTCTGAGCTTTGGTTTTCTCAGTTGCTATATAAAGATAATAATATACCTAAACGATAATCCCTCACAGATTACTGGCTCAGAGGGAGTGAGAGAAAAGTGGTAATGAGAACTTTTCGAACGTATTGTCTGAGATTGGTTCCTCCAGAAGCCGGCGCGGAGACAAAGACGTGACTGCAGTGATTTATTGGGGAGGGGATCCTGTAAGAGATGGAAAGTGGGCCAGAGAGGGAAGGGAGCCAAGAAACAGCACATGGGGTGAGCTGCGGGTACCTCAGGTAACTCCTGCTGGGTAACTGTGGGACAGGGGATAGGACACACCTCAAAGAAATCCCAACCAAGGGGTAAGCAAGCTGGGTATTTACTCATTAACGGCCCATAATTACTGAGGACCGATTGGGGCTGGGCGGGGGGTGGGTACTGACTCCATCTCTCGGCGGCTGGTCTAAGCACAGGCAACTGTGGGAACACTGGGAGCCGACGTAGAACGTGCACCCACATGGGGAACAACCACAGCAGCCCCGGACTGCATTCCCAGACTTTAACTGAGGAAGAAAGAAACATTTATCTCCTTTTAAGTCTCTTTATTACAGAGGCCAAATCTGCACCCTAATATAGAGAGTCAGAGTAGGAACTGGTCTCTGCCAATTGCTTCTGCGTCCACTTTTCAAAGCCAGACACAACCACCCACTGCCTTTTTAATCTACGAATCATGAAAATAAATGACCAATGGCTGGTGGCTGAGAAATCAGAACAAGGTCTTAATGCCAAGGTGCTTTTAACGACCAAACTTGAACATCTCACCTATAGTTGATTAATCGCATTCAGGGTCTCAGTGTCCATACCTTTGCAACACGACTTTGCAGCTCCTCTCATCAAGAGCTGGGCTCAGATTCCCACCCCTTCGATTTAGGCTGGACCCGTGACTTTTCGTGGCCTACAGAGTATAGGGGAAGTGATGGTGTACCAGTTCCAAGCCTATGCCTGAAACGACTGTGCGTGCTTCTGTTCTCTCTTGGGACCGGTCACACTGAGAACAAGGTTAGAATAGAGGATTAGACACTAGATGGAACAGATATAATTCATCCCAGCCAAAGCCATCCTAAATCACCTACCCGCTCCAGTTGCCCACAGACAGATGAAACCCAGCCAAGATCAGCTAAGCCCAGTCCAGACCGGAAGAACCATCCATCTAGTCCAGCTTAAACCGCCAATCTACAAAATCATGAGCTGAATTAATGGTTGGTTGTTGTTTCAGGCCACTAAATTTTGGGTGGTTTGCTGCACAGAAATAACTAATATACCCTCTTATCCTATGTGCTCTTCAAGAGCTCAGAAGCAAAGAGCTAAAAGCTTTTGGTTACCTGCAGGTGGATTAGTAAACAGATATCACCTCTTGAGAAGGCTCCTGGCAATATTTTAAATGCATACACCCTTTAATCCACCAACTCATTTCCAGAAATAGGTCCTACAGACACTGTTGCATATGTACTGAAAGAGATACATCAAAGGTGAACATTACAGCATTGTTTATAATTTTTTAAAAAAAAAACACTGAAAACGATCCATATCTATCTACCAATTGGAGAGTGATTGAATAAATTATGCTATAGCCATGCTAGTAGGATACTATGCAACTATGAAAAAGGATGAGGTAGGCCCCTTATGGGCTGACACAGAAAAGTATACAAAATTTATTAGTGAAGAAAACAGGTAGCAGAACAACATGTTTGTATGATCTCATTTATATAAATTATGATGTTGGACATGTGTGTACGCTCTAGAAAAATACATTTATAGAAACATGTAAAAAACCTGGAAGTAGACCAAGCAAACTCTTAACAGTGACTGGCTTTGTGGAAGTTAAGGGGACTGGAGGGGAGGGTGTCTTTCACTTTTTACTCATTTCTTTGTGATTTGGATTTATTCATAAAAATTGGTATTATCTTTGTAATTTAAAAGTTAATCACAGGGAAACTTTTAAGCATCAATGGCTACAATGAGCTGGTACCAATGAATTTATTAGGCTTTTGGCCAATATTTCTTTGACTACAAGCCAGCTTTGGTCTTAACTATTATTTTCAGGGCCACTGACAGTTCATATAGGTTTTTGTGCAAATTAAGAAAAGGAGCCCATTTTTCAGCTCCATCGAAATGGTAAGCAGGGTAGGGGCTGGACGTCAAGCCCCATTCACTCCTCACCCTTGAACAATGAACAGCCTGCACAACTATGCTCAGCAACTCTGTTTATCAATGATGTATTGCTGTCTTTGGTGGATTTAGATAGAGTAGGGGATTTAAAAGAGAAGAAAAAGCAAGTCTTATTTATTTTTCATTGCTCATGGAGCTACTGGGAAGACGAATGTCTGTATATAAATCCATGTCAGTATTCTGCTCTGAACCCAAGAGAATAAAGCCAGAAGGAGGACCGAAGGGGAGAAATCAGGGCAGCTCTGAGGATGCTGCACTACTGATTCATTCTCTGCCCACGTTTACCTACATTAAAACAAAATGAATCAGTGGGAAACTCAGTTTGCAGAGCCGCCAAACTGGCGGGTGGCTGACTTTTCCAAAAGCATCATTAGTGCTTTTCCAAAGCACCCTAAGAGATCTTTACAAAAAATTATCTACTTGTTAGAGAAGACCAGTCTTACACAGAATTCATTTATTATTTATTCGTGCCACACACAATTTTTGTGTGGGCCACCTGTGTGCCGCATTGGGCTGGGTGCAGGGGATGAATGATGAGTAAGACAAATATGGCCAGTGCCACCACAGTTTGGTCTATAAATTGAGATGTTAACTAAATGACCACACGAATACATAATTACTACACGTGATGGGGCTATAAAGGAAGCCACGGATGTGTACAGTGGGATGATGATCTAGTCTGAGGGAGTCAAGGAAGGCTTCTGGAGGAAGGGACACTTGGGTTGAAATCTAAAGAATATGTAGGGTTCAACTAGGTAAAGGAAGGAGGGGAGGATTTGCCATCATTCATTCAACAAAACTTTTTGAGTTCCTACTCAGGACAAGCACTGTTCCACTAGTGAGTAAGAGATCAGATGAGGCAGAATTGTATTCATCCCCCATTCTTTCCTTGCAGCCTTGCCTCGGGATGGCTGTGTCCCCTGACCTCAGTGATCCTCCAAGGCAGCCTGCTCTCCTTCCGGGTTCCAGTGCCTTCTCCCTCTTTTCAATCATCTCAGCCTAGGAATGGTAAGAGCTCATCTGCTTCTAGCCCTGGGGTTCCCCTCATTCACTTCTTTATAAATAACTCCATAAATTATCCTGATTTGGATGTACCATGTTTCCAGCTGGGACCCTGACTGATCTGGAAAGAAATCACGAAGGACTCCTGAATTTCCTGCCTGAGCACATAGGTAAAGGGTAGTACCATTTACAGAGATGAAGATTTAAAGAAGGTGGGGTCCAGGGTGGGAGAAGGAATCAAAAGCTATTTTGACATATTATTTGAGCTTCCTAATAGGTATCCAAGAGAATATATAGATTTGTGGACAATTCCTAGGTATATATACCATTCTGTATTGCAGGGTAGAGGTTGGGGCTAGAGATTCATATCTGAAAGTTGTACATCAATAATATTTAAAACCTTAAGGCTGAATGACATTGCCTAGAAAGGAAGAATGATAAAGCATAGAAGGAAAGCATATGCAAATGTCGTGTGGCAGAGGGAGTAAGGCACTCTACTTTCAAGGAACTTGAAAAAAGTCCGTACGATTGGGGCAGAGAATGAGAGAGCAGCCTCAGATGGGGCTGCAGAGGTCGATGGAGAGGATTTGGATCTTCATCTTAAGTGCCTTGGAAGGCACTGAAAGGTTTTAGGTAGACCAAATCAGATCAGCATCTCTAAATGACGCCAGTTAAAGTATGGAGAATAGATTAAAGCTAGGGCCTTGCTGACTAGAGATGAAGCATAAATGAGGATAAAGCCCATTTGAACATATAACAATGACACTTAGATTTGGGCCCCGGAAATGTGATTTACACAGTTTCTCGGGATCTTTGCTTTGGGCAAAGTAGATGTGCTGGGGGTGGGGGATCAGCACTGGAAAACATTTAGGAACACAGATCACCCCCTTTCCCCCATATACCTTCCAGAGCATGCCACGTGCGTGCAGGCATCCCTTCCTCCACCAAGCTCCCTGACTTAGGCATCACTAAGTTTGCTTTGACCAGAAAGAATTTTGCATTTAAAAAAAAAAATCCTCCTGCCTCTTATTCTCCCAAATCTCATCTATGAAGGGGGAAACCAGAGCAGTCCAATTTCACACCTTCAACTGCCTGGCTAGACTGTAGCAATACAACGTAAGAGGTTTCAGGTGAGGCTCACACCAACTCTAGGTGTCAGAGCTGGGAGGCACAGGCTGGTTCCAAAGACAGGGAGAAGTGATGGCAATGAGAGCTAAAGACTGACCAGAGAAGAAAATTCAGAATATGGTCACCAATCTAGTGAATGAAACAGAACCCTAAAAGGCAAAGCTTTCAGATATACCCTCCCTCCACTCTCCCTGAACCATTAAAATGCCCCTGGCACCACAGAGCAGAGAAAAAAAAAAAAGACATAGGCTATTAAGTTTCATTTCTATCTGAAACAGCAGCAAGATAATTTCCCGCTAGTGACCTACATTATGACTGTAGCCATGGCTGAATCTGCAAAACCTTACTCCCAGCTCAGATAAATGCAAGAAATTGGAGTCATCTGATATATTAATGCTTGTTCCAATTGAGTACTGAGGGATCTGTTGGTCTTGAACCTGATGCTTTTGACTCTAAATTCACTTAGAGTCGCCTGACCAGGAAGTGACTTTGTGTCTTTGCAGTTACTGTGCCCCCTACAAAGCCCACATGTGGCTCAGGAAAGCTTTACAATAGCAAAAAAGCTTTCAGGGAATCTGATGTTTTTAAAATCAGAGTTTATGAAAGCAATTAAGGGTGATCATTTGTATTACAAGATGATGATGCTTCTATTTCAAATAAATTCACAACTGGGTTTCAATAAATAAGAGTAATCTCCCTATGCGATGAGTTTTTCTTTATAGACCACAAACTCAGAGAATAAAAGAAATCTGAAAAAAGACGACTAATAGCCAAAATCAAGCAAACATTCAAATTCAAACTAATGATAATAATAACAACTAAAATTTATAGAATATCTAGCCTTATGTGAGGCAGGTGTTGTTCCAAGCTCTTTATATTTACTCGTTTGCTCTTCACGACTTTTCACCTCTGAGATAGGGACAAGTATTATGCCCATTTGAGAGATGAGGAAGCTGAGACACGGAGAGGTTAAGTGATTTGTCCACTTTTAATAAATACGATAGCTAAGATCTATCTGGATTATTGAATCCTGTGAGTCAGTGGGAAAATATGGTCTTTTGGACACATGAATTCCGAGGAACTATGTAGAATGCCTCGCAATGTCCCTCCGAAGGACATTCTGGGGTATTTATCCACCAGCTCCTTTTCCCCGCTCATTGAAGATTACTCTTGAGAATGTTAACCCCCCAGCCCTTCCAGTCTGTGCCTGGGCTAACTGGCCTTCTATGCTATGGAAATGAGCTCTGAAGCAGAAAAGCACATAGAGAATACAGCACGTGCTGAGGCTGTAATGCTTACAAAGGGCATGGAGCTGTCCAGAACCACAGTGCTGAAGTCACTTACGGAGGGGAAGTTGGGCAGATCACAGAAACCATCTCCTCCAGAGCCCAGTGCAATCTTTTTTGCTGCCATCAATACAAAGCTGAAACTGGCCCTCCTATGCTGCAGATTTTCTTCTGAACAAAATGAGTATTTAAGGATGGACATGTGATCCAAACTTATCAATCATAGGCCTTCCTTGGGACTTTCTTCATTGTGATGAAGACAAGAACAATTCACTACAAACCAAACCCTCAGTGAGGCAATCTAGCAGCATTAATTAACCAACTGCAGAGCTCCTCCAGATCTCTAATAAACTATACAAAGGAGGGATTTTTTCCAACTATCACATCCAGGAGACATGTTCTCACATCCCATATCCACTTCCACCTACTTGGGTAACTATAAATATTCTTTACTGGCCTCCCTGTATCCTCTCTGGCCCATTCTTCAACCTACCACCAAAGGCTACTTTCTGAAGAATCTGATTAGCCAACTCTTGCTTAAATCCCCGCAAAAGATCCCCATTGCCTTCATGTCATAATCTGAACTCCTTGCCATGGCTTGGTGTCCTTCCTTCCTCCGCTCTGATCTGACCTCTGCCCTTGCTCACCTCTAACTTCATTTCCTCATAATTTCCCCATATGTACTTTATGCTTATATGCTTAATCCACTTAAATTCACAGCGTTTCCCTTATACTTGTCTTTGTGCATAGTGTTCCCTCTGCATAGACTATTTTGACCTCTTTATATACATTCTTCAAGACTCAGCCCAAGAATTATTCCCTTTGGGAACTGCTGATTTTGGCTTTTCGGAACATGCCCCCCACACTTCTTTCCCGATCCCACTCCCAACCATGGGATGGGCCTTAGACCCTGCCCTAGCCAGTCAACCAGAGTCTTCAATCCTTCTGAACAAAATTACGGACAAGTGACCCAAGCTTAGCAGTCAGAGACCTGCCTTGGGATTGCCTGTTAAAACTAGTGGGGAAGACAACCTCTTTCTCTGGGCTCTCTATGCTGTAAAAATGTGACTCTGAAGTTGTTGGAAGCCATATTTCTAATCATGTGGAAAAAGTAAGCCTGCATCATGAGACTGTGAGGCCAACACACTAGGGGTGTATTAGTCCAGACTCTTAGTTTCAAGTGACAGAGACCCAATCCAAACCACTTTAAGAACATTATTGGGGAATCTAGGAGTATATGTTCAACTCAGCTCAAGTATGGCTGAACCCAAAAGCTTAAGCAATCAATAATCAATCTCTCCCTCCTCCCAACAATGGCTTGGCACCTCGTCTCTGCTTGGCTTCTCTCTATATCATAGCTACTCTACTCCAGTTCCATACTCTCATTCTTCTGGTTAAGCAATCCAATAAAAAGCATACTTCTCTCTTTCATCATCAATATATCAATCCCAGAGAAGTCTCTGATTGGCCCAGGCTGGTTCAGGAAGAATAGGTCACCATGATGTACAACCCTCAGGACCGTAGAGCAGGAGTCAGCAAACTACAGCCCATGGGTCCAGGCTGGCCTGCCACTTGTTTTTGTAAACAAAATTTACTGAAGTAAAGTCACGCCCATTCATTTGCATATTATCTATGGTTGCTTTTATGCTACAATGGCAGAGTTCAGTAGTTGTGAGAGAAACTGTGTCCTGTAAAACCTAAAATAATTACTATCTGGCCCTTTAGAAAATGTTTGCTGAACCCTGACAAAGACAATGGGAGAGGAGTGAGTTCCCCCTCTTGCTTATAGCAAAACTCAGCACTTCTTACTGGCTGTGTAACCTCTCTGAGCTTTGGGGTTTTTATCTATAAGATTGAAATAACGATATCTTCTTCACAGGATGAATGAGTAAATGGATGGATGGGTGGATGAGGATGAATGCACGCGTGCATACATAGAGGATCTCATACTAAAACTTCTTTGTCCAGCATTGCATTCCTTTGTAGATAGATTTAATTGGGCAATGGTTAATCTGGAATGAGATGAATGGGAGACATGCCAGGAAAATGTTCCTCTCCAGTAAATAAAGAGCTTTACAGAGTCACACACAAGGTAAGCACTCAATACATGGTAGACTAGGGGGAAAAAGGTTAATAGAAACCCAAAGAAAGTAAAGCTGCCCCACTAATCGAGAGCAGAGTGAATAACTTTATAAGGGTACAGAATGACCACATTTTGTCTTCTCCCCACTGCTGAGATCCTGATGCAATTAAGTCTCAATCAGAAGAAAGCAATTTTGTCCCTTTGGTGTAGAGAGGGGTGGATGATCCCTGCTTTGATGTTCAAACACCTCATAATGTTCAGGTACAAAGGTAGGTGGCAGCTGACCCAGAATGCACTGGGTTGTTGGGGGATGTGGTAAGGAAGATGGGGGGGAGGTTGTTCAAAGCTGCTGTGGAAATGAAGTGTTTCATTTTAATCAGAAGTAGTGCTTCCAGAATAACTCTTCCCTAATTGCTCACAGAAGGTAACACACCCACTTTTAATGGAACATTCTGAAGACTGACCAGGAGACAAAACTTTGAATGCCACATCTGCTTCCTGTCAAGAGCCTCTTACTCTTTCTGGGACTAAGCTGCCTATCTGTAAAATGGGAAGGCAACTCTTCACTTCCACAAAGATCCCTTCCAATGGTGTAGGCCAACTTGTGTCTCTAATTACTATTTTCCCCTTTTGAGTGAAACACACTATTTTCTGAGACCTAAACGAGAATCCCAGGTGCACCTTTACTAAACACTTACCACGGGCCAGGCTCTCTGCTAGATGCTCTACACCTGGCCCCACGGAATCCACACGCCCACCTGAAAAAGCAGGTGCTTTAATTATCCCCTTTTTCAGATGAAGAAACTGAGGCTTAGAGAGTTGCTCTGCCTTGCGCAAGGCCATCTATCACATTCCAAGTCAGACAGACCTAAGTTCAAATCTTGGATCTCCAAGATTTGAACTTAGGTCTGTCTGACTTGGAATCCCACATTCTTGACCTTGTTACGCCAGGAGAAACTGAGACACCAAAAGGCTAAGCGAGGTAACTTACTGTCAAACAATTCAGCGGGGAGGAAAATTTTGATACCAACTTCCCTGTAAGTTTGTGATTATTTCAAACTTTTTTCTAAATATATAACAAAGAATATCTACTATACGAGCTATGAGAGCTAAGAACAGTGCCTGGCATAAAGTTAGTTCTCAAGCAATATTAACTGTTATCATTATCAGTATCTTCTTCTTCCCCCTTTGATCCCAAGCAGTTAGACCAAGAGGCACCAGAGGCGAAGGTCAATTAATCTGACCATCTGGGCATCAGCCCAAGAGCAGCCATCATCTATCGACGAACTGATTTACTCCAAATATATCAAACGCCAGCCATCCCTACAGATGCAGCAAAACATTTGCTTTCTGTAGAGCATATTACGGACAAATCACACAATCCATCAGCAAATTCTACTGGCCCAGCCTTCAACACATCCGGAATGCAAATGCTTCTCATTGCCTCCACAGCTAATACTCTGAAACATGCTCTCATCTCCTCACCTGAAGAGAGGGTCCCTGAGTGGTGTCCCTCCCTTTACCCTGGCCCCCCTTGCAGTCCACTCTCAACATAGCAGGCAGCATAATCCTGTTTAGAAAAGAGAAGAAACTCAGACCCCATTATTCCTCTGGTCGAATTTCTCCAGATGCCCCACTTGGCTCAGAAAGGAAGCCTGTGACTTTTCAGGGGTGCACGCGGCCCCAGTCTGCCCCGGTGACCTCGCCATCTCCATCTCCCTCTTGCTCACTCCGCCCCAGCCGCACTGTTCCCCACTGTTCCCTGCTGTGCGCCCCTGTGCTAGAAGCTCTCAAATTTGAT
The DNA here is from genome assembly GCF_902729225.1 of Pteropus medius. Taxonomy (NCBI): domain Eukaryota; kingdom Metazoa; phylum Chordata; class Mammalia; order Chiroptera; family Pteropodidae; genus Pteropus; species Pteropus medius. Next base: position 513,127 of record NW_024343733.1, on the reverse strand, counting down.
AAACAACTCGGCCAGGTATATATTTTTCTTTCCATTTTTACAGGTAAGGACACTGAGACTTAAGTTGCTTGAGGACACTCCTCAAGATTTCATAGCCGAGAAGTGGTGGACCAGGATTTGGACCTGCATCTGTCCAGTCACAAGGCCTGTGATTATTTCTCTATTTCACACTGTCTTCGCAACAACGAACTTTTAAAATAAAATTATTTTCTCAGAATCTTTCTTAAGCTGAACACATATTCCCCAGTGAATGTAAATTAGCCACAGGATCATCATTGCTAGAATATACCAGCACATGTAATATATCAAAGCATATGCCATGCTACATTAATTTCCAGAATGTTAATAGGTATGACATGAAAAAAAAGTCACACAGATAAATGTGCTTGGGAAACACTGGGTGGTACAAAGACCAACATGCTTCCTACCTGCAGGACTTCTCAGAGCCTTTAATAGGTAAGTTTATGTGGTGAATTTATAAGAGGAATCATAAATTATACAGTGTTTGCTAGATTCAACCTCAAAAACCTTCAACACAGCAACTTCAAGTACATGTTGGAAAACCGGTCAATTGTTCTTGAACTTTAGTGGATATGAGAATCACAAGAATGCCTGTTAAAATGCAGATTCCTGGGCCTGACCCCTGAAGGGTGATCTAGAAATTCAGAAGGTCTGGGGTAGAGTGCAGAGTCCTAGCTAAGTCTAATGCTGCTGGTCTGCAGACCGTTCTGTGAGAATCACTCACTGGAGGCTGGGATTCTGGTTAGTTGCAGAGCTTCTCTAGCAATAGACTTGCTTTGATCAGAACAAAGACAAAGATGAATAAGAAATCAGAAGACTTAATCAAGGCAGGTCTCAAACATGAATGAATGAATGAATGAATGAGTGAGTGAGTGAGTGAGTGAGTGAGTTAGCCATCAACCGAAGATCCAAGATGCGGTCCAGAAATTCCATGTTTAACGACAAGCAAGAAGTGATTAAAAAGAAAACACATCCATCAGCAAGAGCTCTTAGCAACTGAGAAAAAGCCAAACCGCTTTTATATTTTAATGCTCTTGGTACACTGATAAGTAATAAAGAAGTGCCAAAACAGAGGAACAGAAATCGTGGCATAGTTGAAACATTAACACTTAACAAATTGGTGCTTTGGGGGCACATATGTGATGATTGACCACATAACCCAATTTGGAGAGAACATCAAGAGTCTAAATTTGAAGCCTTTCATGAAAGCTTGGCCCAGACCTACCTCCCCTGTTGTAAGCCCTAGTCTATTGGACCAGGAAGAGAATTTATCCACCTGCACTAGAAATATAACTTACTAAATTCCGGTCTGTTATTATAATCATTGTCATTCTCTTTAACTGTGTAGCAAATACAATTGGTTGCATACCTAACATCCATTCCGTCAAAGCTCCAGGGGTCTGCTCACCTGCTACAGTTATCTCTTAATGGAAAAAAAAAAAAAACCTTCAAAACTTAGTGTTTTAAAATGACAACAATCATTTACTTTGCTCAGAAATATGCAACCTGAGCAGAGCTCAGTGAAGACAGCTCATCCTTGCTCCATACAATGTTATCTGAGGGCAGTCTGACCATGAGTTAGACAATCCACTTTTAAGATGATTCACACACATGGCCAGCAAGATGGTACCGGCTGCTGGCTAGGAGCTCAGCCATGACTGTGGGATAGGAGCCTTGGTTCCTCTCCACAAAGGACTCTGAAGAGTAGAGGTCCCCAACCCCTGGGCCGTGGACCGGTACCGGTCTGTGGCCTATTAGGATCAAGGCCACATAGCAGGAGGTGAGTGGCGGGGGAGCGAGCGAAGCTTCATCTGTACTTGCAGCCACTCCCCAGCACGAGCATCACTGCTTCAGCTTCCCCTCGGATCATCAGGCATTAGATCCCCATAGGAGCACCAGTTCCTGGTTCCAAAAAAGGTTGGGAACCGCTGCCCTAGAGGCTGTTCAGGCTTCCTCACAGCATGGCGGCTAGGTTCCAAGATCAAGCATTCCAAGAAAAAGGAAGAAACTCAGACCCCATTATTCCTTTATAACTGGTCCTTTATCACCTACCCTCAAAAGTCACATGATTTCACTCCACCATAGTCACAAGCTTGCCCACATTCAAAGGGAAAAGACAGAGACCGCCACTCAACGGATAGAACATCAAAACCACATTATAAAAGAATGTTAGATGAAGATGCATTGTGATACTCAGAAAATGCAATCTTCCACAGGACTCTTGGGCAAGGATGACCCTCTCCCGTGGTCATCATTCTGGGTCCATTCCTTTTGCAGTTCTAGCCAGTGATTGGTGAGGAGAAGGCAGTTGGGACCTTCTGAGAGAGGTATTTTTGCTCTTAAAAAGGAGACACATAAAAGAAAACGGAAATTTTTCCATGATTGGACATGAAATTACATCTGACACCTAGAACCGGGTAAGCTATCTTGTGACTATTAGCACTGCTGACACTGAGCTGGCAGAGGAGAAATATGAGAACTCTGAGCCTGGGTGAAGTTATCAAGGTGCTGCATCAATCCTGGGGTCTCCGTTACTTGAGATATTAAACTTTCCTTATTGTTTAAGCCTGTTGAACCAGCATTTCTTATCATAATAAAAGCATCCTGCTTAATACAAACAGCTACTTTTTATTAAGCACTTACTATACGCCCACAGCACATAGTACCATAACTGGGCTACATACGGATATGCGTTATCAAATTGAATGCTCACAGCAATCCATGAGGCAGGCATTATTTTTAACCTCATTTTACAGGGAGAAAACTGAAGCTCTGAGATCTCCCAACTAGCGGCAGAGCTGGGGTCCGGACCTAGTGTGGAAGCCCTCCATTTCGCCTCTTCTATGAAGCTGCCTCCCGTGGCCGTCCACACGCTGTCTGCTTCCTTCTCCCTTCATTCACAACCCCAGTCTTATTTACAAATTGATTCAGAGGGCAGCTGGTGCAGCCATGAACTTATGAATCAGATCTACTGGAAGCAACTGCCATTTTCCAACAATTCTGTGAAATACTATGAAATCCAAACCAGATGTGATTTACCCCCAAAGAGAGCAATTCAGGCTCCAGCTGGAATGGAAAGATGAAATTTGCAGAGGAGCGCTCTCTCCACTTCGAAACACCCGACACCTGCCTCCCCCAAAGACAAATTCCGATCTAGTTTAGGCACTGCTTGCAGAAAAAAATTTTTTTTTGATTGTTTTAACAATCTTAATACACAGTTCAAGAGCTTTGCGTGAGTGATTCAAACACACCTTTCAGAGAACAACAAGGCTTCCTGGCAACAAAACTGAGTAGATCTATAAAGTGCCTGGATGATCCATCCCCAGAGAATCTAGAAAAGGCCTCAGAAATGAAATATTATTTAACAAAACCAAAGGTACCAAGTGTACTAACTTCAACTGAGGCAGAAATCCATACATACTGATATTGGACAATATGACCCTTTGTCGCGGGGTCAAAAGATTCAGGGTAATATTAAACTTAATAATGCCTTGTGGTCTGATCTAGTAAACCATCATTTCAAACTCTGGACCTCATAAGCTTCATTTCTGCAAGTTTCACAGTATCTCGTGTTTGACTTAGTCAGAACCCCTTAGGTTATACCTGAACAAAACTCTACTTTAGAAGTTTCTTTAAAATGAGAATTTATTGTGTCAGGTAAATGAAATAACCAGGTATAGCTTCAGGTACAGGTGGATCCAGACACTCAAATGATATGCTCAAGTCTTGATCTCTCCCCAGGTCATGATTCTGCTTTTCTCTGTGTTGAATGAAGGCAGCTGTACTTTTGCCACGCCTCGAGGCATACAAGAGTCTGTTTATCTCTCTCTTAAAAATACAGTTACAGATCTCCACAATTTCTAGCATTTTTCCACGTCTAACACCCCTCTCTGATCCAGGGCACTTACGGCACGCTGTTCCAAGGAATAGCTAGAATCCTGAGATATGCTCACCAGAGTAGAGCAAGCAAGCCTTGATTTTACTGCATAGCTTTAAATTTAATAGAGCCAAGATCTAGTCTGGCTGCAAGAGGCAAAAATTAAATGATGACCTTTTCAAAATCTGCTTTCTCTGATGCAAATGCTAGCCCATGGCTGCAACCAGACATTTATCATGTCTGATTAGTAGATGTACAGACAGACGATTCCAAACGCACCGAAAGCGGAAACGTGCTCTAATTTAACCGCGCCCCGCCCTCTTTCTTAACGAGCCTCTTAAGGTTTGACTGCTCAGTGTGACCCGCCACTTTCCACTTCTCAGACGCACACATACCCCATTAAGAATGACTGCATTTACACTGCAGTTATTTTTTCCACCATTTATGCTGAGGAGCTGGTGGGGGAAGAAGGATGATTCAGAGGAAAGGGCAGGAAACTGGCAAAGAAAAGGAGAGAAAAAATGTAGAGCGTGGAGGAGGAGGAGACGTCAGGGACTGAAGGGTTCCCACTTGTCGTGTTCATTACTCTTCATGCTCTTCCGCTCCACGCCCCTTGGAGAATGGCAGGAAGTTACTGAGATTCGCAAAGGGTATTCAATGCCGCGGCCACAGTCCCCTACCTCCGCAGACCTTGTACGCGCTCGGATTTCTCTGACGGTTGATTTAATCGAAATTTAGTGAACTACGCATCTGTTTCTCCAAACTGGGATGCCATTCCATTCCAAAACTGTTTCCTGGACATTGAGTGTCCCAGGATAACTGTTCTAAGAGACGAGGAGGGAGAGAGGGGGAAGAAAGAGAAGGGGAAAGGAAGGAAGGAAGGGAAGGGAAGGGAAGGGGCGTGGAGGGGAGGGACAGTTAATGGAGCATCTGCGTAATGTGCGGTGTGGTCGTGTAGCGCAGCGGTTAAGGTCACAGCCTTCAGCCAGAGCCTGATTTTGAACCCATGCTCTACTATTCCCACACTGTGTGACCCCTGATGAGTAAATGACCCTCTCTGAGCTCCCATTTCCTCGTTTATAAAATGGAGATGATTGCCCAGAGCTGCCTGAGCCGTTGTGAGGACTCGCTCACGTGCCTGGCACATTAGTCAATCCCCAACAACTGGTAGATGTCACCACTGTTACTAGGCACCGTGCTGAGCACCTTTGCGTCCCATCCTCGCCTAACACTGAGGTACAGGTGGCAGTGCAATGTCATGGGGCTGGAGCTGATCCCCGGGCCTCAGCCCTTCAGTGTCCTCCAGCCATTTCCAGCTGCCAGCTTCTGCATCTTTGTGGGAGCTTTTCACAGAACCGCAGAGGCCTCTCTGGCCAAGCAAACAGAGCCAGAAGTGCTGGGGCGTTAGCCTTCTACTCACCGCTCTGTGGCCCACTTTGAAGGCCAGCTTAATGCTGCCCCCGTCTCGGCCACCTTCCCTTCCCTGTACCACTCCCACGCTCTCCTAACACCTCCCAAATAAGCCACTTGCACAGAAATGGCTTAGGGTCAGTTTCTTAGCAGAGGCTCAGAGAGGTTGAGGCAACTGCCTAAGGACACACAGTTATTAAGTAAGGGTTCAGGATAACTTTGAACTAGATCTGTCCATTCTCTAAAGGCTGGGATAACTTGCCAGCTGTTCTTCCTAAAACTACTAATACGTTAGTGCTTAGGGAGGGCAGCACCAATCAAGAGGAATTTTCTTAGGTGCTCACATCGAATGGAGAAGGCTGCCGACCTCGGCCACGTCCCCTCCCTGTTCCGCCAATGACAGGTTGCACTTTCTCTAACATTTTGAATCTCCTCGTCTCAATATAGGACAACATAGCAATGTTCTCCATTCTCTTATCTTGGGACACTTGAATAAATGATTATTGGAAACATTTCCAGAGTCTTGTTCCCCAAAAAGAAACAGTGGTCCTGTGAGACGTGGTGTTAAAAATCAGAGACCTGGGGGTAAAATAAGATGGGGTGATTCTGGATTTGCTAACAACACCCTCTTGGAGCCTCACGACACCATTAATGTATTAAAGGCTCTGAGAAGTCCTGCAGTCAACAACTCTGTTTAAGCCACTGTTTTCCAGGCTTTTTTGACTACAAAATCCTTTGGGGGTTATCAATTGTCAAGATTCCTGTAAAAATCAGTGTTCTGTGGAACACATCCTGGCAAATAGTACATTAGGGATTGATTAGAGATACGAGCTTTCATCTTGTTATGTAAGATTTAATTAACTTGGATGGTTATCTAATTAGCGTGTGTGGATCTGCCCACTGGGATAAGATGTGCGAGGACTTAAGTAGCACACTTGGTGACAAGAAGCCAGCACCAGCTAGATCCACCCAGGGAGTATTATGGTGCCAAGTGGCAAGTACTCACTACCTATATTACAAGATACCAAGAATCCAAAGCATGGAAGAGAACCTGGCAAACCCCCAGGAAGGATCATCAAAAACTCTGTCTTCAGGCTCACGTCATCACCGCCCTTGCTGTTCATGGTTGTGTGATATGGTGACGAGAGGTGGTTGACTAAAGAAATTGGGCATGGTAATGTAATATGGAAAGGAGCTGAGCTATAGGAACCATTATGGGAAACGCTGATTCACTCAACATTCAGATAAGACCTACTGATACCCAGAATTTACACGAAAATAACATGGGAGGGAGGAAGTCAGCGGGAGCATGAATTAAACAACATTGGTCACGAGCTGATAACTGCTGAAGCTCATTTATAGTGTGCAGGCTCGTACTATGCTACTTTTGCACGTTTGATATTGCCCGTTTAAAAAGTACAAAATATGTGTTTATAAGAGCAGAGCACTGGAGAGGAATTAAAACAAGTGTTAGAGACCCATGAGTACCCAACTGAAACTTTCTCCACGACCTCATCTGGAGGATGGAAAGTGATTTGAAAAGAGAATGCATTTTGTGTAATTCATGAGGTTATATAATGCTGTGTCCCCAATCATCTCACGTACCATCAGAAAGCATCTTACATACGACGAAAGTGCATGTTGTATTTGGAGAGATACTCAATCGATTCATTACACAAATCACACACACACAACAGCGGTTGACATGGATATCATCCACTCAAAACAGTGAGCCCGCTGATTTTTTTTTAAACTGGCATTAAACGTGACCATCATTGCCACCCTGATAATCACGCCCTTCAGGCTGATAGTGATTACTTCCTGTTTTCACTTGGAACTTGAATGCCAGCTCACAGACAGAAAATCAGAAAGTAGAGAAGCAATGCAAGTCCAGAGGGCAGAAATTTCCAATGACTTGCCGAGGGTCACCTCACTGAGCCAAGATTCAAACTTTAGTCCCCACTCTGGGTCTTGAGATATTCATCAATTCTGAGCTTCAAGAGCTATGTTGTCTCCAAGTTCAAAATCATAAGCAAAGCTTTATCTCCTCCTGAGACCACATCTGTGCTTAGCTTTTCTCCTGCCCTCCCCTGCATTTCTCATTCCCCTTCTTCTGGGACCTCTTCCTCAATAAATCACTTGAACAAGAATCTCCACCTCAGAGAACCTAAAATGGGAATAAATCATTGTGAGCTTTAAGGAGGAGATGAAATCTGAGCAAAGCATTCACAGTATCATTCTGCCTAGCACATAAGGGGCTCGATAAATATTTGTGAAAAGATTGGATGGATGGATGGATGGATGGATGGATGGATGGACGGACGGACGGATGGACAGGAAGATCCATTACCCTACATAAGCAAAAAAATGAAACCAACTTCACACCTAAGGGAGTGGTAAAGATCATCAGTTGGAATTGAGTCTGAATCTTCCTCTACCCCTTCCTAGCTGTGTGACCTTGGGCAAATTACAATACATCTCTGAGCCTCAGTTTTCTCATCAGTAATATGGGGGATAGTCATGATCTCTACTTCATAGAGTTGTTGTAATCAGCCGATGATTTTTGTGTACTATATATAAAGCTCTTAGCACAGGGCCTGGCACATAATAAGTTCTTGATGAATAACATCTATTATTATTATCACTATTTTTATTATTACTATTGACCCAATTAAAAATCGAATGCAAAGCACATTTCCCTGTCACATATAGTCAAACGAGCAAAAGCTGGTTTAAAAAAAAAAAAAGCAAACACTAGTAGCTAATTGTTCAAAAGGGAGAGATTAAATTCATGGATGTGAGCTTTTCCTCGTGGTGGTAAGATTAAACACACACAGAAAACAGGTTAATTTCTTGGGGAAAGAAGGCAATGATCTCATCACAGGGAGAGACTTCATATGAATTCTGTGAGCCTGGGACCTCCAGGGAAACATAGCAAGGAGAGTTTTAACATCCTGGCCTTTTCATTGAGAACCTATAGTCTCCATGTCCTTCTTGGGTTTGTGATGAGTTATTTTAATTATTTATGATTTGCTATATGTTAATGGGATAAGATTTTCACATTATCCCTAAACACCAGGAATAGCATGGAAAGCTCTGAAAGGGTGAGGTCAAGCCTGGTGGGCCAAGCGAGGATAAATGACACACTGCTTCTCTCTTCATCCCACCCCCGCTGCCACCATCCTGGTCCAAGCCACCATCAGGAGCCCCCTCCCTGCTTCCTCCCTCACCACACTGCTGTAGATCCCCCTCACAGCAGCCTCGGGAATCTTGGTAAAATGTAAGGCAGATCAGGTCACTTCTCAGCTCTAAAGCTTCCTGTGGTCCCCCATCTTAATCAGAGTGACAGCCAAAGTCTTACGGTGGCCCCAAGGCTCTACCCAACCTGCTCCCCATTACCTTACTGGCTCTGCCTCTTCTTATTCTCCCCCTTGCTTCTCCACCTCAGGGCCTTTGCACTTGCTGCTTCCCTCTGCCTGGGATACTCTTCCTCAGTCATCGGCATGCCCCACCTTCCCCCTTCCTCAGGTCTCTTGTCAGTGAAGCCTTCCCTGACTTCCCTCCCTAAAACGGAAGGCACACCCACCTCCCTTCCACAATGCTTATTCCTTTCTCAGTTGTCGTGTTCTCCATAGCTTGATATAACTTCATATAACGACAACTTTGTCATCATCCCCCCATGTATGTCCATCTCCCCCAGCAGAGCGTCAGCATCATGTGAGCAGCGATCTTTCTCTACTTCATTCCCTGTTATAACTCCAGCACCTAAAGGGTGTCTGGCACAATAAATAAATACCATACTCAATACAGTATGTAATATAAACACGAGGACTATTAACAGAATATGAAATATAAAACATATTAGCATTATGGGTAATTACATATCGTTATTCGTTATTATATGTTACATAAAATATATGTGTCTTAGCTCAGGCTGCTATAACAAACATATCACAGACTGGGTGGCTTAAACAACAAACATTTATTTCTCACAGTTCCGGTGTCTGGAAAGTTGAAAACCAAAGTGCTGGCAGATGCCACGTCTGGTGAGGACTCAAGTTCCTGGCTCACAGACGGCCGTCCGCACATGGTGAAAGGGGCGAGGGAGCTCTCTGGGGTCTCTTTTAGAAGGACACTAATCCCGCTCTACTCTCATGACCTAACTGCCTCCGGAAGGCCTCACTCCCTAACACCATCACATCGGGGGTTAGGTTTCAATATATTGAAATTTGGGGGCACATGAACATTCCAGTCCATAACAACACACCATAAATAATGATACATGTAACATATACTAATGTATAATATATTACATATGATTATTATATGTTATATGTAATATATATATAGTAATGTTAAAAAGTAGGCACTCGACAAGTATTCACTGAAGGAATCAATCAATCAATTAACAGCTAACTCAGATCCACACCCAGAACACTCTTCTGAGCACTGAAATTCCCTTTCCTCCAGCACCAGCTCCGGCAGATTCCCACCAGTGTCCCCACGCTCTTCCTCCCTCCCGCTCCACATCTTTGCTCAGGCTGGTCTTCTGGCCCTGAGCACCTCGCAAGTCCAAATCTTACCCCGGCCATGCCTCCAGCCCCATGTCAAGAAGCCAAGTCCTCTGGGAGACTTTTCTCATAATTCCAGCCTCTTCAATGAATTCCTTTGCTCACCAAGCCCAGCATTTGTCCTCTACGCCGCAGAAGCTGGCATGCGATCATGTCCAATATAATACTTCATCACTCTTTGGTCATTCTATGGGTATTAATTATTTCTGCCTCTACGCAGTAGAACTCAAAAAATGTTGGTGGTTTTGTTCTGAAATCGGGGACCAAGCTACAGGGTTTGTCTCTCATATTCCCTTACGGCACCTAGACCCATAGTGGAATTCAATAAATATATCCTGAAATTTCAAATGCCATAGGGTCAAATGAATGATTATTCAACAAATATTCACTCTCTCCCTTCCCATACCTCCGTTGAAGGTGTGTGTTTCCCTGACCCTTTGGATGTTGGGCTTGACCGTGGACCTGCTTTGGCTGATGGAATGTAAATAGAACCAACGAGCCAGCTTGATTTTAACAGGATTATCTGGCTGCTGCTGTATTGAGAATGCACTGGTGGAGGGCGAGAGACGGCTGGCAGTGGGTTGGCCCTGGGTGATAGCAATGGAGGTGGTAAGAAGTGACCAGACTCTGGAAATGGCTTAAATGTGGAACGGACTGGCTTGTCTGGTAGACCAGGTGTGGGATATGAGGAAAAAGAGGGATCAAGGATGGCTCCAGGCTTGGGAGCCCGCGCGAGTGGAAGGATGGAGTTGCCGCCGTCCACTGACGTTGGGGAGACTGTGGCGGGAGCAGGGTTTTTGTTTGGAGACGGAGTGTGGTTTTGAAAAAGTTAAGTCTGAGGTGTCTATGAGATTTCCTAGAGGAGACGCTGAGTGGGCTGTTGGTTGTGTCGGTCTAGCGTTCGGGGGAACCGCCAGTCTGGAGACAATAAATTTGGAAGTCATGCACACTGAGATGGTACTTCCAGTCAAATGTAGATGGAGAAGAGAAGAGTTCCGAGGAAGAACTGAATCTTGGGATACTACACTGTTTAGAGGTGCAGAAATCGGCACCGGAGACAAGGCCAAGGGCCCCACTTGTTTGGGCTGTGCCTTCGAGGGGGACCAGATACTGCCACCCCCAAATTTGCCTCTTTGACATATGGATTACTTTGAACTAAAGGCCATTGAGAACCAGCAGATGCAGGGAAAGCTCTAGAAACAGGGCATACGTTTTCATTTTGCAAAGGCAATTCAGGAAGAGGAGGACTCAACAACTCGCCTGGATGAAGAAGATGGAAATCTGCATGACAACCCCACCAAACCACCCTGTTTCCCTGTTCTTTCCCTGGTCACCTCCCCCGCCCAGAAGCCCAAAACTAAACCCCTTTTCCTTTGGCCTAAAAGGGTGTATTAGCCCACACTCTTAACATCCCTTGTGTTACTCCTCTCTGGGCACTCCACCAGTTACATGAACAGAGCCCCAGCCCAGAACCTAACAGGGTAGAAAGGAAAGTTTCTTCTTCCTGCCCTACACCTTGCAGTGTTAACTCATCCTCTGCCTCCTCTAAGAAGTTTCCAGTAAACTCCACATGGCTCGCTAGGGCTTTTGATGGATGTGCATGGACTCGTTTGCAAGAACTCCGAGACGCGAGAGATTCTGCAGTTGGCATGGGGAAAACTACAAGCCAGGCGGCAACTTGGCAGTTAACATCTGGGATGCATACATATCCAAATATAGAAAGACCTCAAAAGGGTAAGTGTCACTACCTCTGGGGGTGGGATTGAGAGCAAGGAACAAGAAGACTTTAATTTACTCCTTTGACATACTTCTGCCTCGTCTGAATTTCTCACGATGAGCACAAACGATTTCATCCTTCTGAAAAAGTGCAGGGGGGCGGGGGGGGGAGAGGGGACTCAAATGCCACCTCCTCCAGGAAGTCTCAGAGGCTGACGTAAGGATTCCTCTTCAGTGTTGCAGCGTTGGGAAATGAATCAATGGGAAGTGAGTGAGCGGAGTGAGAGAATGAATGATTCAGCTATGACCACGAGGAGCACTGAATCCCACCAGCCTTTGCTAAAGTTCATCCTACTGAGACTGGCTAAATGACAAGAAGGGCCATTTGGGGATGCTGGGCCACCCCAAGGTGCCTGAGATTAATTACGCTGCCGCCGACACCTCAGCAACACGGATTTGCAAGTCTTAATTACATGCAGGGGACCAGCTGGGATGCTCGTTCGCTAACTCTGACCCCAGAGTCTCCAGTGTTATTTCGAGCCCATTTTCTACTCTCTTTCTGACACCTCCAGCTCCCTAAGGAAAGTGGGGGACAAAGACAGAAGAGATATACTTCAAACAGTGGGGAAGAGGGGGCTCAGGCTGCAGGGGCCTCGACTCTGGATTCTGATCCCAGGGCTTGTGAGGGGAAGCATGTCTCCCTGTATTTTTAGGAAATGGCTCAGCCAGAGGCGATGGCGGGGAGCTGGGTCCTTGGCCAGAGTCAGATCTGTATTACAAATCTCTCTCAAACCCACCCAGGAAGACGGGATGCTTTTGTTCTTGCGGATGAGCTGAGAGGGACTGAAGCCACGTCTGCGTCCGCCAGCCTGCCGAATGTCAGCTGAGATCAGCATCTGACCCCTGGTTTTAGGGCATCTGACAGATGACCTCTCCTATGTGTGACTCCGGGTGAATGATTAAGGGGCCAAGGAAAGGAAAGAAAAGGAGACTGCTACATGAGATCAACTGAAAAGCAGACCCAGGTCCAAATCCCAGCTTCGCCAGTTACCAGCTGTGTGGCCTTGAGCAAATCACTTAACTTCCCTGAGCTTCAGTGACACCAGCTAGTTTTTTAATTTTCCCACTGCCTGGTACCTGAAAAGTTCTGCCCTCCCAAGATCTTGTCTTGGAATTAAGGCATTATCACTCCTATGATGTACAAACCCCTAAAAAGTCTCCGACTCGGCCTTGAACATTCAGAATGGATCCCGTTTATCAAAGATAAACCACCAGCTGTTTAGCAGGGCCCTGCGGTCAGTAAACAGATGGGTATGTTTTGATTGGGGGAAAGAAAGAGGAATAAGCCAAGGGAAGAAGATGCTCCTAGATGAAGGGGTATAGGGTTGATGCCTGGGAGGGTCCTGGGGATAGGACCCAGGCCTCAGTTTCCCCATCTCAAACAACAGATAATACAGACTTACTGAGTACTCGTTGGCTTCCAGGCATAATGCTAAGGGCATCACAAATTCTCTCATGTTTACAAAAACCCCGATGTACAGATAACGTGTGGTTCTGTGGAGGCACTGGGATCTCTGCACAGGGTTGAGGAGTGGAGGACGTGCCACAAGAAGGGAGTGAAGTAGGAAAAGGAGCCACAGAAAGACAAGCCCCAGCCACTCCCGGCTGCTCCAGGATCTGCCATGCTCTGCAGCCAAGATCTCTATTAAAGACACAGCACCCTGGCTTGAGTGGGTCCCTGAGAGGGACTGACTAGCATGGACAGCCTTCCCTTCATTGCTCCCTCTGGCCCCAGATGGCCCAATGCTCCTGAAGTTGTTACCATGGAGATGACATCTCCAGTGGCCAGAGCAGGAAGCAGGGCTGAGTGGCAGGAGGCTAAGAGAAAGGCTGGCACCGAGTCAGGGGAGTAAGTGCCAAGGTTTGCCAGGTGGTAGGGGGCAGGAGGCCAGCCCATCCCCACAATGCAGGCCCCCGGTTGTGCCAGGGTCTGTCAGACTCTCCTCAGAGCTACCAGAAAAACAACGACAACAGCAGCACAAAGCACAGAAGCACAAATTTGTGTCTTTAATCATGGCTTAGATATTTGGGCAGCACCTACTGTGTGCCAGGTCCCATGTAGGGTGCTGGGATGTCATCACAGGGCATGCAAAGGTCCTTTGAAGCTCATTTATGAGTCCCTCAATACAGAATAAGTCCCCAAGTAGAAAATAGCATAACAAACCTCCCCGCCGCAATAGAGAGAATATAAATTAGTCCAACGAGAAGTTGCTCCTGGGCTGGTTTTGATTTTAGGGTTCTTTAACGGTCATGATTATTTTCATATTAGCTTTAATAATATTAGTGGTAGTGGTAGGAATAGCTGATGCCTCATCAATACAGACTATGTGCCAAGTATGAAAGGCCTTAAACGCACCACCTCCTTTCACCTTCACTTCCAGGCTATGATGCCGGCATTGTTATCATCATCCCCATTTCACAGATAATGAAATTGAGGCTCGGAGAGGTTTGCTCTTTAGCCTGCAGTCAAGCATCTGGTGTATTAGCTTCCCATTGCTACAACGACAAATTACCATAAACTTAGGGGCTTAACACAAGGCAAATTTATTCTCTTCCAATTCCGGAGGTCAGAAGTCCTAAACTGGTCTCTCATGGGACTAATGTCGAGGTGTCAAGGGGTCTGGTTCTTTCTAGAGGTCCTGAGGGGAGGATCTGTCTCCTTGCCTTTTCTCGAGGCCGCTCATGTTCCCTGGCTCAGGGTCCCTCCCTCTGTTTCCAGGTCTCATCTCTGGTCTCTGCTTCCACTGTTGCCATAGACTACATGTGGGTGTGTCCCCCAAATTCATATGTTGAAATCAGATCCCCAGTGTGATGGTCCTGCAGGGGGGGGGGCCTTTGGGAGGTGATTGGGTCATGAGGGTGGAGCCCTCCTGAGTGGGATCAGTGCCCTTATAAAAGAGCCCCCAAGGAGTCACTTACCCCTTCCACCACGTGAGGGCACAGCAAGGAGACAGGGTTCTATAAACCAGGAAGCAGGGCCTCACCAGACACTGGATCTGCCAACGGATTGACCCTGGACTTACCGGCCTCCAGAACTATGAGAAATAAATGTTGGTGATTCAGAAGCCACCCGGACCACGGGTCAGCCAACCACAGCTGGCAGGGTCAGGGCCCCTGAAACCCCCAAGTCTGACTGCAGGGTCTGTTCTGTGAACCAGCAGGCCAGCCAGAGCATCCCTGACCCTCACCCCCCGGGAGGGAAATGCCTGGGCTTTCCAACTAGCACCATGAGGGGCACAGGGGACACAAAGCCAGGCCCTAAACAAACAGGTGGTGGCTGACCTCCCTGACTAGCACCCTCATGCATCGCTCTGGAGCATCCAGTTAGCAGAACGTGGAATGCTGCGGGCTTCGGAGTCAGATGGTCCTGGGCTTCACTCCCCACGAGCTCTACCAGCTCTGTGACCTTGGGCATGCACCGTGCCCTCTCTGAGTTTCCCCATCTGCAAAGTGGACATAATGAGGCCCGCCTCTCAGGGCTGTTGTGCAGGTTAAATGACGTTATGCAGAGAAAGGGCTTGACACAGACTCAGCAAGGTGAAAGCTCATTAGGTAGAAATTATTATTATTATTATTATTATTATTATTATTACTACTACTACTACTACTACTACTACTACTACTACTACTACTACTACTACTGAAAAGATAGAACTTCGTACCAGCCAGCCCTCTTAAATAACTTTATTTATACCCCGGATGCTTTCCTTGGACTTCACCCCGAAGATCTTAGAGGTTAAAAACTCTCCTTGGTCCCAGACACTCCCCCTGTCACCGCTTAAGGCCCAGACACTCCTCACTGTCCCTCACTGACAAGAGAGCCCCCAGCCACTGGTGAAAAGTTCCACAGAACAAACACGAAGTGTTAACAACTTCCTAAGGGGAAAGCAATGACAGACATCCACCGAGATCCCAGCCCCACTAATGGGGTGTGCATTCTGAGAACTGGGGTCACAGCGCACTGAACCCCAGTCCCACCAACACCCTTTTAAAAGCCAGATATGTAATGTGGAAAATAAAACAAGAAGCACATGGACTCATTTCAGCCCTGAAAATGCACAAAAGGCTATATAACACCCCTGGAGTGTTTCCAAGTGAATAGCCCACCCCCCAAAAAATATTTTGACAGGAGGGGCTGAATTATTCAATAGACACTGCTCCTTATTTAAGGCAGAGCGTGGGTTGGCAGGCGGTTGTTTTGTTTCCACTTATTTCTTCACTGGAGTCTTTTTAGTCCGGATTTCATTATAGTTCTAAGAATGCCACACTGCAGAGCAGGAGAAAATGTGGTAGCAACAGCTAAGATTCTGGCAGATGCACCTATACTTGACAAATGCTTCAGCCACTAGCCATATGCACATCCATTTAAATTAAGGAGTAGGAGGGACAGTTACCCCACCGCGGGCTGCTAATTTCATTGAGGAGACTCTAATTATTTTTCCTTTTTTTTTTTTTCCCCCCCTTCCTGGCTAGAACAATGACAGTTATATAAGAGTATTTCTATTTGCTACAACCGAATATTAAAGTAAGAAATAATGATTTCGTCTTACAGCCATGCCAACCAACATTGATCTTGAACAGGGTCGGGCCTGGTTAGTACTTGGATGGGAGACCACTAGGAAGACCAGGTGCTGGAGGGAGGAGGGAGGAGGGAGGGAGGAGGTAGGAGATGGGAGGGAGGAGGGAGGAAAGAAAGAAAAGAAAGAAACAGAAAAGACAGAAAGACAGAGACAGAAAGACAGACAGACAGAAAGACAGACAGAGACAGACAGACAGACAGACAGACAGACAGAAAGAAAGAAAGAAAGAAAGAAAGAAAGAAAGAAAGAAAGAAAGAAAGAAAGAAAGAAAGAAAGAAAGAGATCTAGGCAGGACCTGGTAAGATCCCAGAAGAGTGGCGGGAACTACTTTCCTAGGACAGAATCCTTACACTTTTCCTGGGGTAATAAAAAGAACGCTTGGCTGGCTGTATCTGACAGCGGTAATGCTTACATGATTGCATTCATTTGTCTAAACTCCTAAAACTATGGGACCATGAACCAGCCCTATCATATAAAAATGAAAAAAAATGATTGCAACTGATCGATAAAATTGATAAACTAAAAAGTGAAAAAGAAAGAATGCTCGGAATCTGCATTCTTTGGGAGTATTTCTTCTTGCTCAAAAGCTTAATTTTCTAACTGTGCATTCATCAAACAAATATTTATTGAGCACCTACTATGCTCAAGGCACTGTTTTAGTCACTGGGGAAGCAGCAATGAATGAGATAGCAAAATCTTTGTCCTCAAAGATTTTATATTCAAGTAGGGAGAGACAAACAAGAATGTATAACCATAAAATAATCTCAGACAAGTCTAAGCCTATGAAGACAATAAAATTAGATAATGGAATGCAGAAGGACTGGGGAAGGGGCTACTTTAGACATGTCAGGGAAGGCTTCTCAGAGGAAAAGCCATTTGAATTGAGACCAGAAGGAGGAGAGGGGCCAGCCAGCAGGAACAGCGGGTGCAAAGGTAGAAACAGAGAGGTCAGTATATTTCGGCTGGAGCCAAGTGAGCCAGAGGAGAGGGATGATGGAGGGATGTAGGAGAAGATGAGACGGGAGATGTGGGCAGGGTCAGATCATCGATACTTTGTAGGCTATAAGGAGACTCTGAGTTTTATCCTAAATGCAATGGGAAGCCATTGGTGGGTTTCAAACAAGGATGCAAAGTAGAACAATTACTCCAGTGGATCAAGAAACACTCTGGGAGTTGTGTTGGCCGTTCCGTTACCATGGACACCAGGACCATTGGCCCACTATGTGTCGGACTTGCATTGGGGGTTGATTTTCCAGAAAGTGGGCTTGGATTTGCTCCCCATTACTGGGATGCTTCTGAAAAACAGGACACAAGATGGCAGGCTGGTCTGGGGTGCATGATCTGTGATTGATTCAGCACGCCTATTCTAGGCACTGTTATAGGGACTGCGGATACAGCAGTGAAGAAAGCAGACTCAGTCTTTGTCACACAGAGGTCTGTGATCAGTGCTAGCAGGTGGCAAAGGAGGGGGAAGTACCAGAGATGTGAGAGCTCCCACAAGGTGGCTTAATGCAGACTTGAGGGAACTGGGGAGGCTTCTCAGAGGAAGCCGACGTCTCCGAGGATAGGCAGGAGGTGGAAAAGGGGAAGGACTGACACTCCAGACAGACAGAATATCATGTGCAAAGGCCCAGAAGCCACAGAGGAAACTGAAGGGCCATTACAACTAGACTGGGACAGAGAATGTGAGGGTGGAGCCGTCAGCAGGGCCTCGCGAATCCCACTGAGGAGCTTGGGATTCACCCCAGGGGTCAGAGGGAGCCACGGAAAAGATGCTGCAGGAGAAGGAGTGGAAAATCAGATCTGCTGCCTGGAGGGGGAGAAGAGGCCGGCGGGCGTGGGGGAAGGACAGGAGACGGGACTCCCGTGAGACGGCTAGTGTGGTCACCCGGGTGAGAGACAGCAGAAACTTTGCCTGACGAAGTGACACTGCAGATGGGATAAGAGAATGGATTAAAAAGCTGTGGATGAGGTGGACTCAGCAGGACTCGCGTCTGCCGGGATGCTGGGGTGAGGGGAGGCAGGAGTCAAGGATATCGCCTGAACTTCTAACTCACAGATCAATTGTACGGTGGTGCCACTGGATAAGAAACGGCCTTGGGGGAGTTGGGGAAGATGGTGCACATCAAACAGCCAGACCTGCACTGCCCAATAGGGTAGCTACAAGCCGTGTGGCTACTGAGTACTTGAAATGTGACTAGTATGACTGAAGAAATGGATGTTTAATGTTATTTCATTTTAATTTTAAAACCAAGATTTGATCCCGCTATTGGAAAACTTTTCGGTATGTTCAGGACTCAGTCATGTGAGCTGACTTTGTCAGTTGTAAATTTTATTAAATCTAAAGCTAGATCAAATATTTCTGATGAAAATTTAGCAGTCAAATTGAAATGTGCTATATGAAATACGTACCAGATTTCAAAGATTTAGTACAAAAAAAAAAAGTCGTGCTTGTTCCACATCTTTTCAAAGCATACTGCATGTTTAATATAGAGGCTCAGCCCTTGAGAATTATGGATACTTGCTTTTCACAATCGGCTCTGCATTTGCCACCTCTTAAGTCCTAGCATCTTAGAAGCCAGTTTCCCCAAATAACCTAATGAGTTAACATCTCAATTAAAGCAGAAGTCCTTAATTAATGAAACAAATAATTAACCTTGCAAACAAAAGTGTTCCCCAAAGCACAATACATTTACTAAGAACCTAGCATGGGCAGGACACTAATTAACAGTGTGTACTTACTAACTATTGGTATGTGACAAACCATCCCCAAATCTGAGTAGTTTCAGCCAACAATCATTTACTTCTCAGGCACATGCAGGTCAGCTGATCAACGTTACTCTCTGTCCTACGGGTCTCTTATCCTCTTTGGACCAGTGACACCTTCACGGCCTCTTCACCCATTGTGCCAAAGCAAGACATCTGGCTGAACCTGAAGTCTAGGAGTGGGAAATAAAGGTTCTCTCAAAAGTTTTAGTATGGCTTTAAGCTTTAATAACTTTGAAAGTATAAATGCTACAAACTTACAGAACACATCATTTGAAATTTAACTTTCTCTCACAGGTATTTAGCATTGTCAATTTTGAATATAAGACTTTTAACTTCGCATCTCACATCTCTCTGATTGAAGATGGCAAATGTCGAGCAAAACTTAATCAGTGCAAAGTCACAAGGCCAAGGGCTTGGCTATAAGAAAGAACAGAGAATTGATGCAATTTATCACAGTGATACAGAGATGAGTACGCAAGGAGCTTGCATTCTGGGTGCTTGCATTCTGGGTGGAGTGCTGGGCGTTGGAAGCTGGGCACCGATTATGATGTGTGCTACAAAGAAACACAAATGAATCACTACGGACTCCGCTTCTGAAAACGGACATGAGCCAGGTAACATGTTGCTTCACATGCATCAGTTCGATTACTCCCCAAAACGGCACAATGAAGTAGATATCATTATCCCCATTTTAAAGATATTGTATATGAAGATCAGAGAGGAGAAGGGACTTCCCGAGATCACACAGTAAGTGACAGAACCCAGATTCAGTCCCAGGGCTGTCTGATTACAAAGTTTGTGCTCTTAACCTCTTGACTAGACACTGAGTTCCTGAAATTAAATGTAACGGAGATTCAGAGGAGAGAGAGAATCGAAAGTCTTCAGGAAGGAGAAACCCTTTGTCTCTGGGTCCTGGATTTTGAGTATGATGCTGATAGGTAGAAACATAGGAAAGGGAGGGAAAGGCACAGAAGACGGAGGAAATGGAATGAATGAACACAGAGGCCAATTTTAAAGCCCCGGGGCAATGTATGGGAAGAAGCAAGTCAACCGCTTTGGCTTCCCAGGAAAGCTAAAACCAGATTCTAAGCTGAGTCTGTATTCAGTGCCAGAGGCAAAAAGGAGGCACTGAAGGCTGTAGAGCAGGCCAGTGACTTCAAAGCAAATTATCTTTCTAGTTAGCTATAAAACAAAGTGTGTGCTGAGCGAAGAACAGTGCATTTAAGAGTCAAGAGAGCAGGCCAAAATCACATTTTTGTAGACATTTGTGGGAGAGGAGTAATTAGAGAGGCAAGCTAAGAAGAATTCAGTATCCTTCACTGGTGTTTGCGAATTTAACCAAGAAGCACAGTTAGGGAATCTTTTATTCATCAACTATGGTGAGGACAGGAAAAGCATTTCTGGCTGGGGGATGGGGGTAGGAGGGGCAGGCCCAGGCAGAACTTGCTGCAAACCCTTCAGACACTCAAATTTGGAGAGGTGATTAAAAAGCACTTTTTATAACTGAGTGCTTCTCTTTCTTTTAGCTGCTATGCTATTTCGGAAGTCTTCGAATTAACATAAAACTGCATTAGCCAGTTTCTTGAGCCAACAGGAGGGGGAAAAAATCACTGCCAGCTTTTTAATATGCCCTCTTAGACTACAAAGAAAAAAAAAAGGGTAATTATGTACATAAGCATATTGCTCAATCCCTGCGTTAAAAAAAAAATCTGAACAATTTCTCTGGTTTCTATTAATTCTGTGCAATTATTATCTAAAAGTATTACAGCAAGCAAAGGCAAGCAGGATATAATGAATAGATTATTGAAATAATTATATGAGTGTGCTATATGGGTGATGAATTGTTAGAGCTGGAAAGAACCTCAAAAAATTATGCAATCGTTGTTGTATGTCTGGAAAGGTCTTTATTTCTCCTTCATATCACGGACATTGGACAATAGACTAGTGGTTACCAGAGGGAAGGAGCGATGGGGGAGCGGGGAGACAGATGGAGTAAAGGGGATCAAATATGGGGTGACAGAAAGAAATCTAACTATGGGAGGTGAACATACAGTATAAATATATATGCCTTACTGTTAAAATGTATGGCTGAAACTAACTGGATTTCGTTAACCAATGTCACTATAAAAAAATTAATTATTTTTAAATTATGCAATCAAACCCACTCATCTTACAAGGGAACGTAGCCAGGAGGACAGGCGACTTCTACAAGTCACAAAGCAAGCTGGGATCCTGGGGTGCAGGCAAGTGGCATCTGTAAAGGCAGGAGTACTTAGAAATGTGCGTGCCTTTCAGCGTTGACTGTCTGCCACTCACCAGACTGAGCACTTTTTATGTGTTATGTAATTCATGTGACAGTCCTATGAAGTAGGTACCATTTTCATCCCCATTTGAGAGATGAGAAAACCAAGATTCAAAGAATAAAAGTTGCTCGTCCAAAGACCCACAGCTAGTAAATGGTAACACTAGAGTTTGAACACAATTCTAAGACAAATCTATGCTCTTTTTTCAAGAGTATATGCAAATTAGGACATTAACTCTGAAGGGGATCAGAATATGCCACTCCCATATGTGCCACTTTGGCAGGATTATTCTGAGTTGAAGGCAATTGAGAAACAGCCAACACAGGAAGAGCTCCCTGCCCTCCCCCTTTTTTGCCTAAAAATGCAGGGCATAAATTTCTCTTTGTAAAGGTGACATAAGTTTCCATTTGCAAAAATGTCCCCCTCTCCCACACCATGACAAGAACAACTTCTATTATCAGAGATTACTTGAATCTGCATACCAGACCTTGCCTAGTCACCTGCCACCATCTACCACCCCAGGAGCCCCAAACCCCTTTTCCTCTGTC
Organism: Pteropus medius; assembly: GCF_902729225.1. NCBI lineage: Eukaryota > Metazoa > Chordata > Mammalia > Chiroptera > Pteropodidae > Pteropus > Pteropus medius. The sequence continues at coordinate 491,272 of NW_024343733.1, read as the reverse complement.
TAGTCAGCTCTCCATAATTTATCACATTTTGTTAAAATGGTATATAACCCCTCAAGTCTAATATCTTCGAGTTTTCACTTCTTTTTTGTGAAGTGAAATAGTCATAAAAAAATTAACATGAATACGATCGGCATGCCTTCTCTCTTATTAATCTGTCTTTTTCCAGTTTAATTCACAGCCCTCGCTGACCTAAGTGGGTAGAGGAAAAGTTTTTTCTCCCTTATAACTCCAAGACCACAGGCTCTGCCCACTGCAAGACCAGTCGGAAGACAGAGGCGCCTGTGAGTAAGAAGGAGTCGGTGCCGAGCAGTTACTAAGGGAAAAAAGACACATAGGTAAGTGGTGGCTCAACACCTTGCTCATCCAGAAGATTATATCACTTGCCCCCACTTCATTAATGGGTTTTGTGAGAACCAAGTGACATGCTGCATATAAATGATCTTTAAAAAGATTTTTTTTTTTTGAAGATTCGCCCATGTGGATTCACAGAGCCTTAACTCATTCATTTTCTGTGGCATGGCACATACATATATTACATATATATAATACATATATATATATATAATACATATATATATATATATAATATATATATATATAAAATCTCCATTTTCCTATTGATAAGGGATTAATTTACATCCCCATTCCCAAATACACTGTGAAAAAGATTATTAAAGGAAATGAAGTTACATATCGAAGGTACCTAATTTTCAGAGCTCTGCCATATAAAATGAGCCAAACGTTTTTCATATCTGCCTCAAAGGCCTGCCCTAAGGATTAAGGAACGTGATGATAATAAAAGTTAGCATTTATCAAATGCTTACAGCCTGCCCGGCTTCAGGCTCAGACCTTTGCATTAATTGTGCATTTAATCTTTAACACGATCTCGTAGTCGGAGCAGCTAATATTGTCCCATGTTACAGATGAGGAAACTGAGGCTCAGAGAGAAGGGAAGCGACTCTCCTGAAGAGAGGCTGCTCCAAGGAGGTGAGAATAGGACTCGAACTCAGATTCCTGGAGAATGCTTAACTCTAGACCCCAAGCTAGAAAAGGACTCGGGGCAGAGCCTGGCTCAGAGGGAGCACTCGATAAATGGGATTTGTTGGTATAATGAATCATTTTTAAGCCATCAGGATTATCGGAGCTGGCATTCATTATTCAGCTCACCGGGGGAGAGTGACTTGCAGTATAGCCTGCATTTAAATTAAGAGGAAAACGGATGACAGAGATCAAGCTTTCCCCCAATCTGATTCTAACTCTATCCCCAGGAATGCCCTGGGGATAAATCTGCAAACATGAAAAAACTGCACCACTATGATTCAGAATGTATGTTATGCAATCTCTCTTTCCCAGGCTCAGGGGTCAAGGTTAGGAAACAGTGATTTGAGTACATACACCATACCAGGGACAAGGTAGCGTGCTGCATCCTCATGTATGTTAACTCACTCGGTCCTCACAGCAACCCAGGAAGCAGGAACTGTTGTCAGAGGCTGAGGCTCAGATCGGTCAAGCCACTTACCTAAAGTCACTGGGTCAGTTTGTGGTTGTGACATAATAAGAAATAGATGTTTGATCTCTGCCCCGACCCCACCCTCACTCCTGACTCTGAGCTCCTAAAATCCCTGTAATTCCTGAGTGATAGAGATGCTAGGAACATTTTTTGTTATAATATTTGGTCTTAGTTCCCAGTCCCTGACCCTAGGGCTCCCTAAAACCTTGGGAATCGCTGGAGGGATGAGCATCATTCTGTATGCTAATGAATACAGCCTGATGGCTGGAACTCCTAGGAGTGTTAGAATGGGGGCTAGTCACCAGAACAACCAAGGCATGATTAGAGGTTATGAAACTTTCAGCCCCCACTCACCCCTCCCCAACCTCAAGGAAGCGAGAAGAGTTGAAGATTGAGTTAATAGCCAATGGCCAATGATTTTATCACTCATGCCTGTGTAATGGAATCTCCATGGAAACCTTGAATGGCAGAGAATGGAGAACTTCCCAGTCGCTGAATATTCTCATGTGCCAGGAGGGTACTATACCCCAATCCTGCACTTGGGTCCTTCACTGTATGTACCTTTTCACCTGGCTGTTCATCTGTATCCTTTATAATAAACTCGTAAATGTAAGCAAAGAGTTCTGTGAGCCATTATAGCAAATTATTTAATCTAGGGAGGAAGTTGTAGGAACCCTCGATTTATAGCCAGTTGGTGAGAAGTACAGGTGACAACTTGGGACCTGAACTTGGCATCTGAAAGGGGTGGGGGCAGTCTTGTGGGACCGAGCCCTCAACCAGTAGAGTCTGCACTGACCCCTGGTAGTATCAGAACTGAACTGTAGAACGCCCCATTGGTGTCCCGAGAGTTGGAGAATTGCATGATGTGCGGGGAAAACCCACATGTTTGATGTCAGAAGTGTTCTGAGTAGAGGGAACAAGTTGTCCCTTTTAGGGGCAGTGTGCCTGACTGTTAACTGCTCTGCTGAGGAAGAAGCAGGACAGTATGTGCAAATTCTCTACAACCCCCAGGAAGTTTGGGAAAAGCGGCATTTAAATTTTTGTTGATAACAGGAGGAGGGGGAAAGGGTGATGGGACATCACTAATATTTCACTTTACACTTGGCTGTTTTTATTACGCTATTCCAACAAGCATAAATCTATTTTTGCAATTCCAACTTTTAGGTTCTAAAGAACAACCAAAAAAATCAAGTAGGCAATTTAAAAAGGCCCAAGCTCTAACTAACCCATTCATTTATAAATCAAATTCCTACAAATCAAATTCAAATCAGCAGCCTATGCCCAGGATAGGGTCACATCTAAACCTTGGACGATTGGACAATAGAGACCCTCACCTCACATATAAAAATATTAAAAGGTAACCAAATGGAAATCCTAGCCACAGCAATCAGACAAGAAAAAGAAAGGAAAGTCATCCAAATTGCAAAGGAAGAAGTAAAACTGTCATTATTTGCAGATGACATAATACTATATAGAGAGAACCTAAAGATTTCACCAAAAAACTATTAGAACTGATTAATGAATTCAGGGAAATAACAGCATACAAAATTAATATTCAAAAGTTGGTTGCATTTTTATACACCAATAATGTACTATCGGAAAGAAAAATTAAGAAAACCAATCCCATTTACAATTGCATCAAAAAAATAAGATACCTAGAAACAAATTTAACCAAGGAGGTAAAAGAGCTGTACTAAGAAAAGTATAAGACACTGAAAAAAGAAATTGAAAAAAATACAAGTAAATGTAAACATTTACTGTGCTCATGGATAGGAAGAATTAACAACATTAAAATGTCCATACGACCCAAAGCAATCTACAGATTTAATGCAATCCTTATCGAAATACCAATAGCAGTTTTTACAGAACTAGAACAAATAATCCTAAAATGTATATCGATCCACAAAAGACCCTAAATAGCCATAGCAATATTGAGAAAGAAAAACAAAGTTGGAGGTATCATGCTACCTGATACTAAACTATACTACAAAGCTATAGGAATCAAAACAGCATGGTACTGGCATAAAAAAGAAACATAGATCAATGGAACAGAACAGAGAGCCCAGAAATGAACCCATGTCCATACGGTCAATTAATCTATGACAAAGGAGACAAGAATATATAATGGAGTAAAGATAGTATATTCAATAAATGGTGTTGGGAAAACTGGACAGATACAAGCAAAAAAATAAAAATAAAACTAGACTATCTTTTTATGCCATATGCAAGAATAAACTCAAAATGTATTAAAGACTTACAAATGTACGACCCAAAACCATAAAACTCCTAGAAGAAAACACAGGCGATAAACTTGACATTGCTCATAGTAATGTGTTTTTTGTTTGTTTTCTTTTTCAGATATATCTCCTCAGGCAAGGGAAACAAACAAAAATAAACAAATGGGACTACATCAAACTAAAATTTTGCACAGCAAAGGAATTCATCAACAAAACGAAATACAACCCACTGAATGAAAGAAGATATTCACCAATGTTACATCTAATAAAAGGTTAATATCAAAAATTTATAAAGAACTCATACAACTCGACACGCACAAAAAAAAATCCAATTAAAAATGAGCAGAGGACCTGAATAGACATTTCTCCAAAGAGGACATACAGATGGCCAACAGACATATGAAATAATGCTCAATGTCACTAATCATCAGAGAAATGCAAATTAAAACCACAACAAGCTATCACCTCACAGCTGTCACAATGACCATCATCAATAAGTCACTGGCGAGGATGTGGAGAAAAGAGAATCCTCATGCACTGTTGATGTGACTGCAAATTGGTGCAGCTGCTATGGAAAACCGTACAGAGGTTCCACAAAAAAATTTAAAATAGAACTACCTTATGACCCAATAATTGTACTTCCGGGTAAAGAAATCCAAAACACTAATTCGAAAAGATATATGCACCCCTATATCCACTGAAGCATTATTTACAATAGCTAAGATATGGAAGCCACCTAAGCACCCATCAATAGATGACTGGATAAAGAAGAGGTGGTACATATACATGATGGAATATTACTCGGCCATTAAAAAAGATGAAATCTTACCATCTGCAACGACATGGATGGACCTAAAGGGCACTGTGCTGAGTGGAATAAGTCAGACAGAGAAAGACAAATACCATATGCTCTCATTTACATGCGGAATCTAAAGAACAAAATAAACAGAAACAGACGCGCAAATGCAGAGAACAAACTGACAGGTGCCAGATGGGGAGGAGGTTTGAGGAGACTGGGTGAAAAAAGTGAAGGAGTTAAGAAGTACAAATTGGTGGTTACAAAACAGTCACGGGGATGTAAAGTACAGCATAGGGAAGATAGTCAGTAATATTGTAATAACTATGTAAAGTGCCAGGTGGGTACTAGATTAATGGGCGGGGCGGGGGGATCACTTTGTATATTATATAAATGTCTAACCACTCTGCTATACACCTAAAACTAATACAAAATAATACTAAATGTCAACTGTAATTGAAAAAGTAAAAAGAAAAAAATGTAACCACATAAAATATAAGATACTTAGAATGATGAGTTGAGTTGCCATTGACTAATGAACACATTATAACATGTACAATGTTTCATGAAACGTGTATCAATTTCAATTATATAAAGTCTGAACTCATAGAACCAGAGAGGAGAAAGGTGGTTGCCAGGGACTCGGGGGGTAAAGGGGAGGGGGAGATAGGGAAAATGAGGAGCTATTAATTAAAGGATTAACGTTTCGGTTATAAGTTCTGGGGATCTAATGTACAGCACAGTGATTATAGTTAATAATACTGTATTGTATACTTGAAATCTGCTAAGAGAGCAGATCTTAAGTGTTCTCACCACACACACACACACACACACACACACACACACACACACACACAAATGGTTCCCCTCTTCCAGTTAATCGCTTTGAAATATACCACATCCCATAAAGCCAGGAACAGCAGTTGTCTTATTTACCACTTTACAGTTTTCCCTATAATTTCCAGTATCTGAGACACATAATAGGTGCTCAAGAAATATTTATGGAATGAATGAATAAATTGAATTGTCACAGATGTCACATTTTGCCTGAGCTGGAAAACCGGCTGGTATGGAGAACACCTCGTGTTCATGTCAGAGTGATGAGTGATTTCTCTGAATTCACCCAAGTGATCTTATCTTTGCTCTGTGCACCATGAAAACTGGTAAGTTTCTTTTATGTTATCTTTAATGATGCAAATAATCAAAAACAAGAAATAATCAAAATAAAATAAAATTGAAGATACTTATTATATTCAAAAACGGTGACTATACAAGGTTACGGATGTGGTCATTAACTTGATTGTAGTAATCATTTCACAATATATCTGTATGTATTTTAAATCACCACATTGTACACCTTTTAAAAGATCATCTTGAAAAAAATAAATAATTAAGAAAAGACCACCTTGTACAACCTAGATATAGGCAATTTTTACTTGTCAATCATACTTCACTAAAGCAAAGACATGTAAAATAGAACTTAAATGTTGTTGATGTCACGGTTTTCTTTTCATATTTCAGAAGCCACACTTTTTAGGGTGCAGACATTCCCACAGGGCTCATGAGCACCCCGTTCACAGTGCCCAATGGATAGCCACAGGGCTCAGCCACGTGACTAAACACTCAACTTTGCCTTGCCACATCCGCAGACACGACGACTTGCTTTTGTCTTCCTCCACGTAGACTCCGCTAATGCGTCAAAGCCAGTGCAGCAGGCGATGTGGAAGAAGCCGACAGCAGAATGCCAGGAAGACAAATGAGTAACGGCTGCCAGCCCTCCTCCCCCAAATGCAGGCTAATTACCGGCATCTAAAATATCTAAGGGGAAGGGGTTATGCACTCGTATTACCAATCAACCTCACCTCTAAGAAATCACCATTGCTGCAATGAAAAGAAAATGACTATCATCCGAGTTGCAAGCTCTATGCAAGAGGCCGGCGTTAGTTAGGTCAGGAGATTTTTTTTTAACCTCTTCCTGGTTTCCTCATCTCTCTGGCATGCTTTCAGTAAGTTACACTCGGGTTCCACTCCCCCCCTTAAAGCTATCTCCAGAAATAGTCAGTCCTGCCGCTCTTATTGTAAATAACTTTTACTGAGCATTTACTATGTGCCAGATACCAAGCTAAGCACTTCCCATGCATTACCCGCCTCCTCCTGCCCACTTCGCTTATTCATGGTCCCGGCCTGGTGCAATTTTTTCACTTTTCAGTTTCCGAATTTGGTCTAAGAAATTCGATTTTGCCAAGTACTCCCAAAAAGGGGCCATCTCTTGACTCACACCAGCCAAACTCACAAGAGAGCAATGTATAAAAAAAAAACCCCAAAATCAGAGAGCTAGTTTACTGGTCACTGTTGAGGAGCAGAAGTGCTCAGGGGACAAAACTCCGTCTTCTCCACCAAGCGCATTTTCTTCCTGTTACGAATCTCCACGGGAAGCCAGAGGGTACACTGCTGGTGCCCCTCTCGCCACCCCTTGCACACTGAGTTGACAACGTCTGCAAATACCCAGGATTTTTTGCCAGGGCTTTCTCTGACTGTCCAGGCGGGCTAAGCCAGTGTGTAGACGTGTTGGAAGCACTGATGAGACAACGCCCCCAGGAGAGGCCTCGAAGGACGGCTAGTATGAGCGAAGAATAAGTATCTCCTCACCCATGTAAGGTGCACACACGAGCACCTGCTGCACGGCCTCCCCTGGGGCCTCGGCAAGACCGAGCCCAGTTGCCCTCAGCACAAACCTTCTGCTCACTGCCCTTCTCCGTCTCACTTCTGCCCTCTCCTCGTGCTTCATAGAATCACCTGCCCAATACACTCCTTGCACTCAAACCCTTGTGCAAACGGCAACGCTGGGCATCAGGGAGGTTAAACTACTTGTCCAATACGACAGTTGATTAGTGGAAATACCAAGACAAAAGTCCAGGTTTTCTGACTCCCTTTTATACGTCCAAAAATATATATATTGAGCTCCTACTGTGTGCCAGACAGTGTACCAGGTACTGGAGATACAGCACTGAGCAAGACAGACGCAGGATGTACCCTCAAAACACTTAAAATCTAACAGGAAATTACGTAAATGGGGGAGGTGGCGGGAGTTAGAACGTATAACAATGAGAAGTAATCTCGCCTGGTGAACAAGGAAGGCTTCCTTGAGGAGGCAGCATTAAAGTTAAGACTTAAAGGCATTTGCAATGATGGAAAGGAGGCATTCTGGCAGAATCAGGTATTAAACAGCTCTATGACTCTGGGCAAACTGCCTAATCTCCCTGGAGCTCATTTTCCTCATATTTAAATGTGGATAATAAATGGCATAATAGATAGCACTCGATAAATGTTAGTTCTCCTTGTCTTCCCCAGGGAGGTATCCTTCTAACCTAACATGCCATCCCATGAGAAAAGAGTTGGGTATATATATTGTCTGAAAACACAAGCCACATTTTGGGTTTTTTTTTTTTTTATCCATTCTATAATATTGACTGAGCACTGGCTAGCTATCAAAAGATTTTGCAGTCATAGATGTGGAGTCTCCACACACTGATTCTATTAGAGACTGTATCGGTCAGCTTGGGCTACGGTATGCTGCAGTAACAAGCACACCAAAGCCTCTGTGGCTTTATACAACGAAAGTTTACTTCTCTCTCATAGAGAGTCTGCTGTGAGTCCAGGTAAGTCAGAAATCCAGGTTAAAATGATACTCTCATTTCACATTTTCAATGAGGCCTTCACAGCCACAGCAGAAAAAAGCACACAAAGAACTCATATCCACTTACTATGCTTAAGCCTGGAGGTGACATACCCCTCCTCTACTCACAACCCATTGGTCAGAACCAGTCATACACCCCACTTAACTGCAGGAGGGCTGGAAATACGACAGTGCATGGACCATTTGATGAGCATTACTATCTCTGCCACAGAGATATCTGTTTATTGAGCACTTACTCTACGCCAGCAGAGACACACACAAATAGATATAATTTCAATATGTGCCAGGAAGAGTCTGACTGTGGACAAGCTCCCGAATTAAGACGTCAGAATGCAGCAGATACACACACAAAACCACAGATAAAAAGCAATAAATGATGGTCCACCATAGACCTGAGCACAGGAAAGCAGGGTTGGAGTTTTGTCAAGTTCCCTTTCCCTATGGCCTGGCACATTCAAGCAATGATTTCATTTCTAAGCACGAATCACCAAAAACAACGCGGAGCACAGGAATTCGGCCACATCATTCCCGCAGCACCTGTAAAAACAGCCTGACGTGGCACAATGCCCAGATATCTTTACTGGGTCCTATTCTGAGAGTGAAAAGTTCAGCATGTCGCAGCCCAGGCCTAACTAATTCCGAGGTTCAGCTAAGATACAGTAAAACTCACCAGAGGTCTCAAATTCGAATGCCCACAGGGACCACTTAATGAGAGGAGTGGTCTCAGGGGATTGCGGCAAATGAGGAGACACGCGCCTTAGACAGTTGTCCCTCACGTCACCTAAGTATTGCTACTTGGCATTATTTTTAAATTTCTAAGAATTTTTATGTGAGATCTCTTAGATTCTTTAATGTGGGAAGTAAACAAAAGTATTAAAAACACTCTTTAGGTTGAACGAAATATATTTACTGTCTAGATTCATCCAGTAGGCCTGCCATGGGGTGGGCCCGCTGGGAAATCAGACCCCAGTCTCTCTTCAGGTTCTAGAACAATGCAGCCTGGAGCCTTCAGCAAATCTAAGCCCCTTCTTCCTCACCTGCTCCCCCCGCCAAAAAAAAAAAAGTAACCATAAAAAAGAAGCTAGCATCAACCAACATGTCTACCAACCAAGCAGTGGTTGATAAATCCAGCTGCTTGGTGAACTATTACATACCCATTAAGAATGTTCTTGAAGAGAGTAAGAACAGACAGAGAGGCTTAGGAGAAAATGCTAATGGGAAAGAGGATACTACGGTGTTATGCGTGATATAAACAAACTGAAACTATGTATGGAAAAAAGACCGAAAGAGAACGCACGAAAATGTTCACAGTAGCTCTAGAGCTTGGTAGGATGTCTTTCTTTTATTTCCAAATCATTTAATGAACTTATCCTCTTCATAACAGAGGGGGTGAAATACATATTAAAATTAAACATCAGTTGGTGTGTGAAAAAATGTCAGCGTTCATCTAGTCCAAAACTTCTCACTCGACAGAAAACTAAAGACCGGACAGGCCGAATAACTTTCCCAAGGTCACACAGCTGGTGAACAGCAAAGCTGGGATAGAGCTCAGGCGTCTTGGATGTCAGTTCAGATTCGAGCACAGCAGGCTACTGACCCAGACGAAATAGAGAGGGGAGGAAAGATAAACAAATAGGAAAAAGCAGAGAGGGACAGAGGAAGGAAAATCTTAAAACTCTCTCATAAGTCACCCATGGAGTCTTTCCCGCAAACATTTTGTTTGAGTTATCTGTGGACCTGCTCATTTCCATAAAGGCTGATCATTTTGTCAAGACTGCGAAACATTTCCTCTCCCTAATATTCCCCAAGCTAAGAAAATCTGCAGGAAGAAACCAAAGAGCAATTTTTGCCTTCTAATTCAATTACCGCCATTCTTGTCTATTTGGGTGTTCACCAAAAACTTGCATTTCGATGTTCCCCTCAAAGCCAGCATGTAAGGCAATGGACGCGAAATTAAGAAAAGTTCATTTTAAATGTCAGTGTAGTTCCTGTGGGAGACTATGCTTCTATAATTTACTTTCCCAATCCATTAGTGCTTTGACAGGGTAGAAATTTAATATTTCAGTCACATCTCCCATCTCGCGAACCAGTCTGCACAACTCTGCTAATAAAAAGGCTGTCTTGACTAAACTATATCAACGAGCAAACCAGCTAACTCCTCCTGCCGTCCTCATATACGAAATATGAAAATGATGTTAGCTAAATCCCTGGTTAAAAATGGTCTCCGCCGGAGGGGACTGTGTTTATGAAGTCGCTGAACGTTAAGGAAGGACTTGAGAGAAGGGGAAAAGCGGGGGAGAGGCCCAGGGGAGAAAGAAAGAGACAAAGAGATAGAGAATTTAATGTCAAGTCCAGCGAGAAATGGAGAGATGAGCCAAGAGAAACGGAGACAAAAGATTGAGAAAAGGAGCAGACAAAGAGAGATGTAGAGAGGCAGAGAGATCAAAATGGTGATTAAGAGGTAGACAGTTTGCAAAGACAGGAAGACAAAGAAACTGACAGAGAGTGAGGGGCGCGGGGAGGGACAGATGCTGGTCTTCTTTCAACTGTAATGCCCACATCATGTCATCTCCATCATTGTAACAAACCATCAACAGCCTATCACCTGGGTTCAGGGTGTCTTCTAAAGCAAGCTTAGAAGCAGGCAGGGCAGAAAGAGAGTGACCGACACAGCTCTCTGGAAGAAGGCTAGCCTCCCAGGATTCTGAGCCTTGGACAGGGAGCAGAGCCCTCTGGGGCATTCCAGCCATGCTAGTCCCAAAAGCAACCATTTTCTGCCTCCTGTCCAGACAGTCCTCATAGGAAGTGAGTGAAATTTCACACAGCTCGGAAGCACTTCATATAATAAGGGCTAATGGCTGCAGGCCGGGGAAACGCCAAGCCCAGGGCGACTTTCAAAACCCATGTGCTTTCTCTTCACCGTGATCTGAAGACATCAGACGTGGTCATCAGCGCAAACCAAAGCTTTGTTTGTTCCCCAAAGTTCACAGACTGGCCTTCACAACCTCAGGATTTGGCCTAGATTTGCTCTATTAGCTGGTACTTACACAGTAAAGAAAAAAAATGATGTGATATATATCAACAAGCATTTTTTGACCATTTATTGCGTGGCAGGCTTTGGGCAAAACTTGACAAGAATCATGTCATTCCATGCTCACCACGAAACTCTCATTTTAATAATGGCATTCTTTAGGCAAGAAAACTGAGACTCGGAGAAGCTAAGTGTTTTTTCCCACACAGAGCACACAACTAATGAGTCGGAGAGACAAATGTGAACCCATCACCCAGCTCCTAACCACGTCTCCCTCCCAAGTTTCTACCATGAAGGTTCGTTTAAAGCATGTAGTTCCAAGGGGCCAAAGAAATGACTCGGAAATCCATCATGTCCTCTTCCTCAACAGGGCTTCGCATATGCTGTTCCTTCTACCTAAATGCTCTTCCTTTCCCCTTCCCTCTCTTCCCAACAAAACCTCTGCTAGTGAAGAATTCTGTAAAGGAGGGACTGCATCTGTTTTTGCTCATGCCTCTATTCACAGCCCCCAGGGCAGCCCCTAGCCCATCACGGGTATTCTCTGTATATGTGTTTAATTAATTGAGAAAGTGAATCAAATAACTAAAAATATAATGTCAGAATCCAGATTAAAAATATGAAGACGGGGAGATGTTATAAAAAACAGCTAAGGGGGTTACAAGTAATTGTCTCTAGGGATGGACTAGGAGAGAAGCAGAAAACTAATATTTTGTTATAAATATAATTTGACTTTTAAACTATGTGCTGGTATTACTTCAATACATGTAAATCATAATAATTAAAAGTAACTGTTTTACTAAATTTTTTAAAAAATACAAGAAGAAAAATGCAAGAGGGAGAGAAGGCATTTTCCAAATGGAAAGAGAATGGAGGGAAGTGGACGAGTCAGTGAAAAGGCATTTTGGAGGGCAATCCATGAAGTTCAAAGGATCTGGGTGCCCGCCGGCTAATTCTGAGAAAAGTAACCCCTGGGACGCTTTGTTCTGAAAGTTATGATGTCTTAGCCTGTTTGCTGGGTACACCCAGCCCTGTAGCCATAGCCACACCTGATTGGATCCAGAATCAGCGCCCAAGCTAAAGGCAACCAATCACAACACGAGAGGGAGACAATGAATGAAGCTCTGCCCAATAGGAGAGCTGCATATTTCATGATGGCAAATCCGGCCAATCTGACCCTCTCTTAGAAAGTATAAATATCAGGGCAGGAGTCAGTTCTGACCTTTGAGATGCACAGTGGAATTGAAAGAAGCTCTCTGTGAAACTGTATTCAAAGTGTGTGTGAATTTCCCAGGCTCTATGGCTTTGCTCAGACTATCCAAGGAAGCTGTAATAAAGAAAGGTTAAGAACTAGTAGATAAATATGGGGGTTTGGGGGGGAAGATTTCATGTAAAAATCTAGATTTCCAATTTTTCTCTCCAAGAAATACAATAATACTGACCCTATCATTTCTCCTGGTAATGACTACCCAGAGCTGAGTTCAGCTGCTCCCTGTAGAGGGGGCACGTGTTCTCCAACCCATCACTCTTGTATTTTCCTGGCTCAGCCTGCTTCACCTGTGGACATTTCACGCCTGGATGCTTTAAGCAGTTTAATTTGCAACTCCTAGCTGTCAGAAAGTGGCTAATTCAGACTAAAATGTGAGTGGCTGTTTTCTTTTGTTGTTGTTGTTAATAGGAACCTACTGCTATGGCCATGCCACCGTGAACAAGCCCGATCCCATCTGATCTCAGAAGCTAAAACAGGGTTGGGCCTGGTTAGTACTTGGATGGGAGACCACCTAGGAAGACCAGGTGCTGTAGGTGTAAAAATAAATAAATAAATAAGAGATTATAAGCTGACAAGGTCCTTGCAATCTGTGAGATCAACCAAGGGTTGCCAAATAGATAGATAGATAGATAGATAGATAGATAGATAGATAGATAGATAGATAGATAGATAGATCGACAGACAGACAGACAGACAGATCGATCGATAGATAGGAACCTACTGATCTCTAATGATGGAATCCATAGGAGACATGGTTCTTTTTTAGTTCCTTTCAAACTATTATGTTTATACTGCTTTCCCACTTCAGGTGGACCCAAAGGACAGAAATCCAGTTCTAGGCATTCTACTTCCAAAACACTTGTGTTGACCTTCCCTGATTTCTCTGAATTCTAATTTTTGTTGTTTTGGTTTGATTTGGTGGGTTTTTGTTTGTTCGATGTTGAAGTTTTTTGGTTTTGTTTTGGGATGTGAGGGTTGTTTTCATTTTTGTTTTCTGTGGGGTTGTTTTCTTTCGCTTTTACTCTTTTAAGACTCATTATTATCTACTGGCAATTAAAGTTCGGCTTCTCAAAAGAGTCTTGGCCCCTAGTAGAATGGGAAATCAGCAGCTCCCTTTGATTGACACGTACTTTTGAAAGTTTGTTTTCCCCCCTGGCTCTGAGGTAACAATCACAAATAGCCACTACTGTTGGCCTCACACTGAGAAAAACCCTGTTTCCTTTGCATAACAAAATGCTGCGCAATTTGAAACTGTCTCATGCTGGGCCCATTTTCCTAGCTGCTCAGCATCTGCAAAGGGACAAAATGACTTTGAATCAAGGGGTGGCAGTGAGAGAAACAAAGGCATCTAACATCAGAGCCTGTGATGTTTTTTTATACTCCAAGCTTCAGAACAGTGACTTCCACTGTCACTCAGAGGGGGAGAGAGATTTCTTGCCCGAGGCTGGTATCTAAGAGACTGAACCTCTACTTGAGTCGATTACATTTGATTCAGTACTTCCTGAGCATCATGATGTGAAATGCAGTGAGTCTGACGTGTGTGGATGCAAAGATGAGGAAGAGAGCCACAGCTCTCAAGGAATTCGAAGTCTAGTAGAGAAAACGAAACCACGAAGAATGATAACGGTATGATTTCCAGTTATGTAAGGGACCTCTAATTTTTCCTGCCAAGCATTTATTCCCACTTTTTTTGGTAAACACCGCCGTTCTCTCAAACACAAGCTGTTTGATCCAGCTGTGCCAGCCCCCACTGCCCCTACCACTTCCTGAGAGAGATCAAGTTCCAATTAAATTGTTTAAGACTTTGGATCAAGCCATACCTGAAATCCTCCCCATTAGTCTTTTCTGATCAAACTATAAAGTCCGTGTGTTTGTATTTTTGTTTTGCCTATGCCCGTTTAAGTTGAAAGAGTCCTGATTAATAAAAATATATATACAAATGCTCTCANCTCCAGCCCTAGCAGCCCCATTCCCGGGGACAGCGCCCTGCGGACCCTCCCCGCTCCAGGTAACCCCCACGACCCCTCTACCCAGTGAAAGCTGCCGCTCCGGGAGGCAGGTCTTGCGGCGGCCCGTCCCCTTCGCCGGGCGGCCCCCGCCCTGCCCACCTTACCTGTCCGCAGCGACGGTGGACCGGCTGTTCCTCCCGCGCCGTCTCCAGCGGTGTAGCCTCTGCGACCGCTGCCACCACCGCGGCAAAGCCACCTGCGCGTGACCCTCGATCACCAACTCCCCCCGCGCGCACACACACACATACACACGTGTGCGCGCTCTGCCCTTAAATGTGGAAGCAGCGGACCAGGGGAAACTCATAAAGGGTTAATGAGCCTCTCTCAAGAGTT
>NW_024343733.1:400060-476292 GCF_902729225.1 Pteropus medius | reverse complement strand
AGTTTCTTAACCCCTTTGTGAGACAAATGAAAGAGAGTCGTTGCTGGAAATATTGTCTCATATGAAGTGCTTAGAACAGTGTCTGGCACACAGTAGGCACTCAATGTCAGCTATTGTTACTGACTGCCTGGTTCAGCATGACACCCTCCCCAAAGCTGAAATGGGTCAGAACAGGCTCCCGGTATGGAAACTTCTTCTCTTCCTCCCTAAGGCAAGTGATGTCAACCAGAGGGCCAGTGGCCAAGTGTGGCCAGCAGAATTTGTACTGTTTGGTTAGTCCGTGTTCAGAAATATGTCAATCAATTGCCGACACTTAAAAACTGAGAGATCACAAATGTAGGGATTTTTCAGTGGCTCTTTGAAAATAGAAAGTCTGGGCTACACTGAGCCCACCTTCCTTGGACGCAAGGGCTCACAAGCAGTGGGATCTTTAAACAGGCGTTTCCTCTGACTGGTTACAGTTTCCAATAGACACCCTTTGCTCATTCACAAGATCTTCTGGGCCCCTGGAGACCTTTTGAGTTTGGCCTAATGCTGAGTCTTTTCCAGTTTCTTCAAGAAGTAGCTGTCCTTATCCACATTTTACAGATAAGGAAACTGAGGCTCAGAAAGGTCTAGTAAATCGGCAAGGTCACCCAGCTAACAAAAAGCAAAACTGAAATTTGAACCCAGGCTTTACGTCCCAAATGCCTTAGCATGTAAGGGAAAGCATAATGGGGAAAAAGTGGTTTACACAAAACCATCTTTCTGAAAGGAGCATTTTTATTAATAGCACGCTCTGAATGCCAATTTGTTGGGACTGCTTAAGAAGAATTAAAATTCTTAGCTGCATCTAAATTGGAAGTACCCTCTCCCACACTCACTCCACTTCCTTATTTTTCTCATGTAAGCACTTTGAAAAATTCTAAAGGTTTAACTAAAATCGAAAATGTGTATTTCATCCATCCCTAATTACTGGCACTGTAGGTGTTCTTTCTTTTCTGTTGTTTTTTTTTTTAAGCTTCTGTATTTATGTTACTCTTTGTAGTTTGTAAATTCTCTCTTACCAACTGCTTGCAAAATCAAAATGTCTTACTGTCAAGTTTCCAATTAGGGCTGTGCAGTCTTTTGGCTCAAAAAACACGCATATAAGAAGAAATGTGTGCTTGCGCACAGACATACACACATTCCCACTCTTAATAGGGTCTTGGTGCCTCTCCAGATCTCACTGTCCCCAAACGTATTTATAGATCTTAAAATCAAACACCAAAGTCACTAACAGTTTTTTTTAATGAGCATAATTGTACCTTTCACGTGAAAGTTTTCCAAGGGTTTGGTTGCAACCATTAGCCATAAAAAGGATCCTACATTATTGTCGATTGACAGATGTTGGCAATAATTCAAAAGAATTTAAAACACAGTGGAGACAACACCCCCCACCACCAAAGAGATGCACGTCCAGGCCAGATCCAGCCAGTTTATGCCTTCTGTTCTCAACTTTTAGGGCAACTGGTGTGTCTGCCCCTTGGAGGTCAGTGAGGAAAGCTCTCCTCCTTGACGTCTTCCCTCCTCCTAGGTCCCTTAGGCCACTGGCCCCCTTTGATCCTCTCTAGGTTGACGGTGTAGCTTGTCAATCATTCCATTTCATCTAATTACTCTACGGGGGGCGAGGGGGTGGGCAGAGGAGGAGGAAGGGGCTTCAGAGACCACAAACAGGAGAAGGGGAGGGAGTAAGAAGTCCTCACTGTGGTCTAACTTCAGCCTCAAGTATCTTTAGGATGAAGGTCCACAGACTAGCAGCTGCTATCAGCATCACCTGGGAGCTGGTTATGCAGATACTCGGTCTCCACCTCCAGCCTACTGAATCAGACACTCTGGGCCGGGGCTCCCAAGAAATCTATGGTTTAACCAGTCCTCCAGGTGATTCTCATTTGGACTAACGTTTGAGATTTAATGCTAAAGTAACCTCTGTCTCTTACTCCACCTTAAGTTACTTTACCAAAGGCCCCTCTCCCTGTTATCCTGGTTAGAACCCAGAGAGAAAGGGAGGCTATTTCCCACCGTACAGAGACTATTGAATGACTTCATCCCTTGCCTTTGGAATATATCATCTTATAATTCAACAATAAGCAGGTCACCTGATGAAAATGTGGGCAAAATATTTAGGCAGTTCGCAAAAGAAAGCATGTAAATGGCCAAAAAGTACATGAAAAGGTGTTCACCAGCATTAATCGTCAGGGAAATGCAAATTTAAACACCTCAGTGAGATACCACTACACGCCTACCAGATGGCTGACGCTAATAAGGCTGACAAGATTCCGTGTTTTTGAGAATACGGACCAATCGGAACTGCTGGTGGGAATGAAAAGGGGTACAGCAACTTTGGAAAAGAGTTTGGCAAATCCTTAACCAAGCCCGACATATATTTATCACACAACCCAGCAATTCCACTCCCAGGCATCTACCCAAGAGAAATGAAAGCATACACCCATACAGAGACGTGCACACAGAAGCTTCATTCATAATAGCCCATAACTGGAAGTGGCCCAAATGTCCGTCATTATGTACATAAACGAACTGTGGTGTATCTGTATAATGGAATACTATTTAGCAATGAAAAGGGAATGAACTACAGATACGTGCAACAACACAAATGAATATAAAAAAACGTTATGCTGAGCAAAAGAAGCCAGACAGAAAATATCGCGTATGGTATGATTCCATTTATATGGAATTCTAGGGACCTATTGTGATAGAAAGCAGGTCCATGGTTGTCCGGGGCTCAAGGGGTGGCAAAGGAATATGAGGAAGGTTTCTGGGACGATAGGAATGATTTATATCTTTACGGGAGTGGAGGTTGCATAGGTGTATATGTCCGTCAAAACTCATTAAACTATTGACTTAAAATGAGTTCGCTGCTGCTTATCCGTCACACCTCCATAAAGTTGGTCATTTTGAACATTATTGCACATAATGACGCCTCGATGAGGGTGATATTTTTAAGTGCCTGTCCTGGCCCAGCCGTCCCCAGGAGGAAATTGCTAAAACCAAAGGGGCAGAGGCATCTCTGGCATCCGGTCCGTCTTAGCACTGAGCCTGTGTGCTCTGCTCCTGCAGCAGCGAGGTGGCGGTTCAGCAGGGCAGAGGTTTTTCCCACACTGAATAACTTCAAATGCCCAGGAATTTGGAATCGAGCATCCCTGGCTCAATGCAATTACCGAGCCCTCTTCACTCTGCCCCTTGAACCCTGGGATCGAGATTCTGTAAGGAGCACAGGAGCCATCCCCATGGCTGTCTGGGGACTCTCACCAGCCACCTGCAGGCACCTGTGCTCCAGCCTCTAATGCTGCTTTCCTAATTGGAGTTGGAATCATCAGGCCACATTCCGTGGTTCCCGAGACTTTGGGAGAAGGAAGAAAGCCACAGGCTTGAGGCACTGAGGGTACCACTAGTCAGATGGGTTTCTGATCAGAAAGCAGAGTGGCTGTGTCTCTCAACTCTAGGGGGCGCCACTCATGTAGAATAAATACTATGGGGATGGTGCCCCAGGGAGTAAGAAAGGACCCATCCACAGGAGGCATGGAACTATGCACCAGCTGCCAAAGTTTCCCGCATTAAGTAGAATAATCCCCACAAGGAATCATTTTCCTGTTTCGAGGACTTTTAAGGTAAAAGTCACATAGCATAAAATTAACCATTTTATGAAGATCGACTTCAATTTCAAAAAAAAGTTTTTAAATACATTTAGAAAAATAAAAATTAACCGTGTTTTCAGTTCAGTGGTGTTTAGTACAGTCACGACGTGTGCAACCATCGCCTCTGTCTAGTTCCAAAATGTGTTCACCACCCCAAAAAGAAACCTGAACTCGTTAAGCAGCCACTCCCCATCACCCCTCTCCTCCCCTGCAGCCCCTGGCACCTGCTGGTGCACCTTCTGTCTCTTTGGATTTGCCTATTCTGAATATATAAATGGAATCATACAATTAGGTGGTCATTTGTGTCTGGCTTCTTAGCATCATGTTTTCAAGATTCTTCTATGTTGTAGCATGTGTCGGTATTTCATTCCTTTTTATGGCTAAGTAATATTCCATTGTTTGGATATATATTGCATTTTCTTGATCAGTTCATAAACTGATGGACAGTTGAGTGTTACAGGCCCCTTGACAGCCCGTATCTCAGTCCTAGGAGGTGAGTAGGACTGTGAGTTCCTTGGAGGACAAGTCCATGCCTTCCGAATTCTTTACCCTTCCCTGCCATCTTATAGTCAGTTCTGCTGCTCTAACCATGCAGCTTAAACAGCAAGATGTATTTCTCACAGTTCCGGAGGCTGGAAGTCTGAGATCACAATGCCAGCATGGTCAGGTTCTTGATGAGGGCCCTCTTCCTGGTTATGTCCTCACATGGCCTTCCTTGGTGTGTGTGTGTGTGCGTGTGCATGTGTGCACGCACGCACACCCACACAGAAGACATCCCTCCTCCTCTTTTTACAAGGACACTAATCCCAACATGAGGGTCCCACTTTCATGACCTAATCTAAGCTGATTAGCCCTCAAAATTCCCACCTCCAAATACCACCACATTGGGATTGGGGTTTCAACAAATGAATTTTGAGGAGACACATTCAGTCCATAGCACCTGCCCCTGACCATTCTGCTGCCCTACTCATGCCCCCAGCAAGGAGTGGATGGCAGTCATTGCGCAGATAATACATTATAGGGCTATCGTTTATTCAACAAATGTTTAGTGGATACTTAGTACGTGGCAGGCGGATTCAATACTGGAGAAATAGCAGTGGACAAATCTTCCTACTATATTTTAATTTTACAACTCCCCTCTCTCCTTCCACCCCCCAAGTTGGCCTGATTTCTTCTGTCCCATCTCACACTTTGCTTCCACCCTGTTCCATGATTGAGCCATTTGTCTTCCCAGCAAATTAGGTTTTCTTCACAGAAGGAGATATGTAATGGCCACTAAGCCCATCAAAAGATGTTCAACATCATTAATCATTAGCGAAATGCAAATTAAAACCACAGTGAGATGTCATGACACGCGCACCAAAATGGTTAAAATGAATAAGGCTGACGACATCAAGTGCTGACGAGGATATAAAGCAACCAGAACTTTCATACCTTGCTGATGGGAATGCAAAAATGGTACAGTAACTTTGGAAAACAGTTTGTAGTCCCTTATAAAAAGATACACTTACCATATGACTCAGCAGTTCGACTGCTAGACCCAAGAGACACTGCTGGGTTTGCATCCAGGCCCTTTCGCTCTCCAAATGTGTGACCTTGAGCAAATGATTCAGCCACTCTGAATGTCAGTTTCCTCATCTGTGAAAAGGGGATAATAATAACATTTTACTCATTCATTTACTAAATAGCTGTTGAGCTCTGGGCATGCAGTGGGGAAGGAGACATACAGTTATCCTCAAAGAGGCTCACGATCTGGGAAGGAATGCAGGCATCCGACAAAGAAGCAAATAAAGATATCACTACAAATGCTGACATGGGCTAAGAAGGAAAAGATCAGGGACCTGGCAAACAGGGTGATGTGGGGTGCTGGGTGTGGAGTGAGGAGTGAGAGAAGCCTCGACTGGGGAAATAAGCCATAAATAAAACCAGAAGGACAGAGAGCTCGTTGAAAGGTCCCCAAGGCCACAAAAATTCCAGTGTGTCTGAGGGGCTGGAAGCCCAGTGCACTGGAGTATTGAAAAGGGCAGCGGCCAGGGACCAGATGACACCTGTCGTAGACCAGACGGGGCGCTGGAATGCCACCTTAAAGGCAGTGAGGAGCGTCCTGATGTGCGCTGCTAGGCAGGGTCATATCCCGCCGGCACCTGGAGGGCGAGGAGCTGCAGCCCCGTGAGCCGATTTCATAAGCAAGGGAACTTACACCGAGGCTTGTGGCGGGCGCCCAGCGAGGAGCAGGTCTCCACACCGGTCCGCCCACCAGAATCTCAAGTTTACATAGAGACTTCAGCGGGGGCCAGGCACATCCGCGGCCCGGCCCGTCTGGACCACACGCTCGCTGTCCCGCGCCGGCGTCCTCGAACAGGGCGCTGGCGGGGGACGGTGGGCAGGATGGGACATTCCGAGCACGTAGGAGGGTGAGGCGCCTCCGCTTGGCTTGGGCCGGGCTGCGGGCACAGCGGCGGTGGGGTCTTCTCCATGACCCCCTCCGACACCCCACGTCTCCTGACCCGCTCTTACCATCTCACACGCCGCCTCTTCTGAAATGTGCCCTGAGCGCTCAGCAAGGGGTTTTATTAGCCTGGAGGTGGTTCGTTGGGCGGCTGTCCGACTGCATGGGAGACAGATGCCACAGTAACAATATAGGCACGGGTAAGAGAAAACACGGGTTAGGATAATGATTCATAAAGTAAGTAACAATGTTTTTCGCCAAGAACCCCATGATCCCAATCACTGATTCATTAAGTCCCCTGGGCAAGGTGTCAGATCACTCAGGGCGTTTACTTGTGTCCTCATGTGATTGAATAAAGATGTTACATTAACAGACTCATCAGGTGTGAACACACAACACTCTGGATCATGACACAGATGCCTTCCTGCGAGGCAGTGATAAAGTTCAAGGCTGTTTTAGAGGACAGCTTTCCTCATTAGAGACATTTCAGTGTTTAATAAGGACAGGCTTTGTCAACTCTCACTCAAAGCTTGCTGGGTGAATTTAGTAAGGATTTCTGTATATGCTACAATGTCCTCCAGGCCAAAGTGGGAGACAAAGACGGATTCAGTCACATATACCATCCAGATGGTCTCAACGACACATTGCTGTCTCGAGGCGGTGTCCTTGAAAATGGCTCCAGCTATATGATGGTGGGCAGAACCGATAGGCCAAGGACAGGTGGAGGTGACGGACCTCCGATTGCGTGGGTCCAGATCAAGGATCGGCGAATGGTCACGTCCTCCCTACGACCTCCAACAGCATGCCTTGAGACAAAGATGTGAGTGCAAATAATTTATTTGGGGAGGTGCGATTCATCGGATGTGGTAATGAGGGAGAGAGAACTCTCAAAGATAGCTCCTAAGTTTCTGGCTTATCGACTAGATGAATGAAGATGCTATTCCCTGAAGGGGAATGGGAGAAGAGGATGCTGGGATTATTATGGAATTTGATACAATTCAATGAGCTCTTGCAGGAGACTGCATCTTGCCGAAGGCCTTCACCTGTTCTGTGTTTTTCCTTCCACTTCCATGGGCACACTGGGGCCCATGACAAATGATGAGTTTGAAACTAATCTCTGGGAGAGAACGTACAATAGAAGCAAACCTCATAGCCCACCTTGGCAGGTTACTGGAACCGCATGTGGCATCCCAACCCAAGTCTGGTGACAAATTCCAGAATTTTTCTTTGGTTCTGCTACACAAATCTTTTTCCTGGCTTGCAGCAATTATGGCACAAGCTGAACATGAGAGCAATTTGGTAATTTTCAGCTGTCGATGTGATTTAGTTCATGTTTTACGTGGCTCAGAGTTTTCTTCTTAACACATGGCCCAAAAATAAAAACAGGAAACAAACATTTGGGATTTGTTGCAGAAGATCTGAATCAGTCACTCATGTATTCAACAAACACTCGCATTTGATGTTTTTGACGTAACTGGGAGAAAGAGAAGAGCTTTCTCAAGGAGCTAAATTATAATGGGCAGAGATGAGATGGTTCTCAGCCAAGAAAGAAAATGTGCTGAGGTGTCAGAAAAGGAGTGATTATGCCCACAAGTGGCTTTACAGGGAATATGGGGCCATGGAGTGATGTAGACGTAGAGACGGAGAAATACGCAGAATTACCTGAACAGGAGTGCAAATTGGTACAGCCACATTGAAAAAGTGCTTGGCGAGACCTATTAGAATGAAACACTCTAATCTAGCAATTCCATTCCTAGGCATATTCCGAAGAGAAATGCATCCATCTGTTCACGAAAAGACGTGCGTGAGAATGTTCCAGGTAGTACTACTCATCATAGCAAAAAATCAAAACAAAACAAAGGAACTGGAAACTACCCAAATGTCCACCAACAGTAGAACGGATGAATAAATTGCGGGATATTTACACAATGGAGCATTGTGCACCGTACAGCAATACGAATAAATGATTTGAACAGCATGCGATAACATGGATGTGCCCCATAAAAAGTCATAATTCTAATAATAACACTTTGTATCTGGACATGCTGTTAAATAATTCCTTCATTCAGGAAACACTGAGTAGTTCCTGCTAGAACAGACACAGTCCTGTGTGGTGGAGAGACAGAAAATAAACAAGATCACCAAAAAACCTGGGCTTCGTGGAGCTTACATTCTAGCAGGGGGAACAGACAGCAAACAAGTCAGATATCCGAAATCTCTGAACGTGTTTTAGTTTGCATTTTGGCTTTTTAATGGAATTAAATAACTTAATGACCAATATTGAGCTAAAGGAACATTATGCTTTAAGCATGGAGTTGATGGACTTTTGTAGGGGAGGAATGACCCTTAAATAGAAATCAAGGGACCAGTGAATCTCTTAGAATTACATGCAAAATGTCGTCTGTCTGGGGATTTTTCTGGGGAGATGGTCCAAGGCGTTCTCAGATTTTTAAAAACGTCATTGACCCAAAAGGAGATCAGAATCCCCAGATTCTCTGTAATCTTGCCTAAGGTGCAAACATTTTCAGAGCACAGGCCTATAATCATTGGGATCAAGTGGACTTTGCTCTGTTTGCTCGCCATTATTTCTCTGAACTAGAATATGTACAGCCATGTCCTACTTGTCATTCGTAAATGCTACAAAAGATTCCTCCATGTCACATTCTGATTGCTTCACGTAACTGCTCACCAAACATCAGGCACATGCTCATTTCCTGTTTCTTACCATTCTATAAAGGCTGCTAGAAATAGCTTTGCACAGAGTGCTTGTTCCTTCTAAAGGATTTTCTCGGTGTGTTTTTGAGAAGTGCATGAAGTGGGTCAAATGGTACCAACGGTTCAATACTCCTGGATGGCTACCGACCACATTTTCAATGCAGCAAGAGTACCTGTTAAAAATCACCTACAGGATATGACAAAAGGGATTGTTCGAGCTTTAATTCATCATTGATCTTCCTCTTCCTCCCTGTAATAATAGTCATCTATCCTTGATAAAAAGAGGATTGAAACGTACTTATTACAATAATGGAAAAATACCTATTTTCTGGCAAGATATTTCATGCTTCTATGCCCTTGGAAGTTCCTCTCGAATTTTTTCCTATCATTCACCATAACCAATGTGTCAGTCTCAGGGTAAACAGGCAAGATGGGGCTGGAGGTTTTGGGGGGGGGGTTGCCATGGTAACAAAGGTTTCAGTGATGAGTATCCATGGTGATTGTTGCTAAATTCTGAGAGGTTTTAAATGCTTTATTTAAAATACATAACTGTGCAGCTGCTGAGGATGTTGTGAGCGGAAGAGAGGAATGGGCTGTTTGCACTTTCATAGATACAGCTTGGAGGAAGAAGTCAAGGTGGTTTAAGGACAGACGTGATCCCTGCGTGATGCTGTTTAGCGGTTATCGAAGACTGTTATTCCTCTACCACAGAATGCTGTCATACTTCTGGGTCCCATTTATACCTCAACCGCCTACTTGACAGGGTAACACCTGAGATAAACTCAGGCAGAAACCAGCCCCACACCCTGCTCCTTCCCTGGGCATGCAGCCCCCACCCCTGCCTCAGAATAGAAACACACTGAGCTCTGAACAGAACTGAGAGTTCCCAAGGGGTGAACCTCATTGAGAGCTTAAAATAGATGCTGGGGATTGCAAAGCAGGGACTACTTCTTTTTGCATCCCCAAATATGAGTTGGGGAAACAGGACTAGAACCCAGGTCTTCTAATTCCTAACCCAGAATTTATTTGTTGTCCTTTTATCGGAACAAACTTTGGCCGTGAACAGCAAAGGCACAACATAACAGGAACTTGAACAAGATGGAAACTTATTTCTCTTTTACAAAAAGAAAGAGAGAAAAAGGAAGGAAGGAAGGAAGGAAGGAAGGAAGGAAGGAAGGCAGGCAGGTGGAAGGCAGGAAGGGCAGGAAGGCAGGAAGAGGAAGGCAGGAAGGAAGGAAGGGAAGAAAGGAAAGAAAAAGAAGAAGAAAGAAAAAGAAGAAGGAAGAAAAAGAAAGGAAGAATAAATGAATGAATGAATCCAAAGGCTCAGGGAGCAAGGCTCCTTCTATCTCGTTGCTCCTCTGTCTGTAGATTCCATTCTTATGATCACCACCTTATCCGCAATGGCTGCCTGATTCCAGCCATCACATCCAAATTCCAACCAACAGAAAAGAGGAAGAGATGAAGAAATAAAAGCAGCGGGCCCAAACAGCCACCTTTTAAAGAAGGTTCCTGAAAGCTGCTTTGCCTCGTACATTATCTACTACAGGACCTCACCTAGCTGCAGAGGAGGGAGGGAAGAAAAGGAGAGAGAGAAGCTCTCACTTTCCAGATCCATCTAAAGCAAGGACTATCGTGGGCCTTGAGATAGTTTTAGATGGCATGTAATCACCTTGGAAGAAATTCATCCCTTTTGCATTCCCTTCCATTCCTGATTACAAGAAGAAAAAGGTCTCAGGTTGGTCGAACACCTCTCTGACGCTGGCTATTGTCTCCTTGTAATAGCCCAGAGCTCTAAGTATCCCTAAATATCCCTACATGTTACACCCAATGAGCAGAGCAGCTGCTAACTTTTGTTCTACATGAGTCACTGTCTTATCAACCACAGTTGCCTTCCTGGAGCTTAATAACATCGTTTCGTTTGCCTTGTATTAATTTTCATTTGCTTCCTATTCTGGTGAATAATAAGATTTTTCCATTTATATTTATGATGTGCTTTCCTTTTCAAGAAACATCTTTATGTTTTTTTTTTTAAAGTGAACGTTTTTAAAGGGAAAAACATGAAGTAAACAATAGTACAGGTGGTACGTGGATATGTTAAAAGTGTGACTGGAATGGGAGATGCACGGGTTTGGAGGAAAATGCAACGGCCGAAGCTGGACGAGGCCTGTCTTCTGATCCCAGTTCTGCCACCGACTTGCTGTGTGGCCTTAGACAAGTTGCTTCAGCTCTCTGGGCCTCTATTTCCTTCCACGTAAATTGGAAAAAAAAAAAAGCAGATTCGATGGTTGCGAAGATCCCTGCTCTAGATGACAGGAATTCTGGGACCCACAGAGGACCCCAAATATAACTCCCGAGGACCCCGGACATCACTTTTCTCGTGATACCAGCTTCGCCTCAGTGAGCATTTGAGAGTGCATAAAGCAGCAAATGCTTCGTTCGGTGGTGGAGGTTAATCTGTATTCAGAGCATCGCAAATCAATAAAGATTCTTAAGCCAGTGGAGAGCCATCTCCCAAACATGCAAAATTAGACTTAATTATTTTAAAACAATACATCTCTTAATTTGCAAACGAGCAGAACTGAATGCTAAGCAGAGGCTTATTTTGGATGCTAACTACAGTAGCTTTCAATTGAATATTCTCATACACTCTCTTCACACTTCCCCTCAACCGTTTATTAATAACTCTGCCTTTTCCTTGGGTTTAAATTATCCCTAAATATTAAACCCGGTGTGCAGAGCGGATGCTAACTTTTGTTTTACATGAGTCGCTTATCTTATTATAACCCAAAATGAAGACCCATCTCCTATTGTCTCAAGAAAAGCCAGGAGATGATGGTCTGTGGTGGAGCTTTGAACTTCCAGCCAGACGGGGACACAGACCCACTGTCCCTCAGTCACGTCAACACCTGAGTGCCCAGGCAGATCAAGAAATGCATGTGAAACTCACAGTGAAATCTTATTTTATACCTACACATTGGAGAAAATGGAAATGTCGGACTATAGCAAGTGTTGGCAAGGATGTGGAATTCTTATAGACAAGAAGGCAGTGCAGGAAGGCTGTGTGTGGACAGAATGGTAGCCTTGGAGTCATTCGTTCAAAAACAAATATTTACGGAGCACCCACTATGTGCCAGGCACTGCTGTTGATGCCGGCAATGCAGCAGACAGCATGACAGACAAAACGCCTCGCTTCCGCGAAGCCGACATTTTAGTGGCGAAGAGCGAACCACAAACAAAATAAGTAGGTAATATAGTGTGTTCGATCATGAGACGGTTAGGGAGAAAAAGAAAGAGGAAGGAATCGGGGGGAAATACAGTTTTAAAAAGGGTTTTCAGAGAAGGATCAGAGAGGTGACTTCTGAGCAAAGACTTGAAATAAGCCTGAGTGAGTATTTGAGGAAGAGTATTCTAGGCAGAAGGAGCAGCCAGTGCAAAGGCCCCAAGGTAGGAGTCTGCCTGGTACAAGTAAGGAAGAGAGGAGGCCCTTGTGACTGAAGTGCAGTGAGCAAGGGGACAAATGGCAGGAGACGAGAACAAAGTGAATATATGGGACTTGTGAGCCAGGGTGAGGATTTAGGCTTTTACTGTGGTAAGATGGAGCCACAGAAGAATTGTGAGCAATGAAGGGACTTAGCATCCTTGGGGCTGCTGGGGTGAGGATAGACTGTAGGATGGAGGGTATCGGGGAGGATATAATCAGGGAAACCAGGAAAGAGGCTGCTGCAACTGTCCAGGTGATACATGACAGTGACGAAACCAAGTAATAGTAGCGAGGGCGGGGGAAAGTAGCCAGGTCCTAGATATATTTTTTAAGTAGAAGTAACAGATTATACTAAATCCTGATAACGCTGAGTTCAAATCCCAGTCCATTCACTTTCTGAGGCACATCATTTACCTCTCTGAGCCTCAGTTTCCTCGTCTGTAAAATGGGGAGGATCATTGCCATCAAGGCTGGTGAGGAGTCAGTGAGCACGTACATAGTAAATCAAAGCTATTATTGTCACCTGCTCTGGCCAGCGTCCTTCTCTTTGTGACTCTGCTGACCACCCCAGGAAGCCTCACCGAGGCCCCTGGGGGTCACAGAGCGATGTTCAGACATGGAAAAGGAAAATAAATGCCCCTGACTGGAGTGGACCCTAAAAAGCTGATGTTACCAGAACAGCACAGAAACATGATGGGTCACAGGCACAGGAGGCACAAGAGGGACAGATGACCTGTCCTCAGCCAGAGACCAGAACTCCCCTCCGTCCCTCTCTCCAGCCTCCACCGCTCGCTCTGCCTCTGCCAGTCTCCTCTCTCCCACCCTTAACTGCAGCCTTTATTCCCAATGGAGAAGGTCTGAGCTGTCTCTGATGGCCTTTCTGCACACCGAAGATGTGGGAAAAACAAACTAATTATGCCCTGCTTTCCTGGTATCTTTCAGCTGGAGACCCAAAGTGCTTTTCCAACATTAATGAGATGGCAGAGGCTCCCTGCAGCTGAGCACTGTGGGGAGGTCACAGACAGAGCCGGGGACAGGGCTGTCCGGGTTTCTTTCTGCTGCCATGAGAGCCCTCTGGGAGGAATGTGAGCTAATTCAAAGGAATGTTCATCCCGATCTAAAAGGACGGGCGAATCTGCCCTTCGGGTCACTTCTTCAAAAAAAATGGTAAAATTCAACACAGAAATGGGAAGCCAGAAAAACCTTAAATTGTTTGTGGAAGAAATCTTATATAATTCACACCAATTGCCAACAATCAGCTTATCCACTTCTGCCATAATCAAGCATAACATCATTAAGTCAATCAGCAAACATGCCATGTCATTTCGCGTCATCACTCAGACCTGCTTTTTCTGACTTCTCTATTTAAAATAATTTGCAGTAGCCTCGGGCCAAATCTGGTTTGCGAATGGGATTTATTGGGCCCTCGCTGTGCTTTAAAAAATCTTTCCTTAATTAGCTGCCAGTGTGTTTAAACCTCGAAATCTCATATTTTGAAAATCTGGGTTACCTGATGCTCTTCAAAACTCAGAGGACCTGGCAGTATGAGCCCACAGCCCCACACGGCAGTGATTAGGCAGAGATAGGCTGCAGCTCCTGTCTTTAAAAGGAGTCTGCATGCTCCTCTTTGTCTATGTCCCACCACTCCATTGGCCTCCCGACACTAAGAGCAGGTGTCCATCAACCTCTACCATCATGCCTGGGTTATTATTTGCCTTACAATAGTGAAAAGTCCTTCCACGCCCACTGTCTCCCTTCCCTGCCCTGCCTGTCACCCTGGAGGCTGCACCTGTGGACAGCACCAGTGGGCTCCCTGTGGCCTCTGGATTGCGGTTGGGTTTGGCCGAAGAAGGTGCCAGAAGGAACTAGAGGGCAG
This sequence comes from Pteropus medius, assembly GCF_902729225.1. NCBI lineage: Eukaryota > Metazoa > Chordata > Mammalia > Chiroptera > Pteropodidae > Pteropus > Pteropus medius. Next base: position 462,094 of record NW_024343733.1, on the reverse strand, counting down.
GAAGAGTGTGCCGTTGGGTTACTTATTTTACTGGCTCTCTCTCTCCTGTGAAGGTCACACCCCCTGCTCATGTGGTCCTTCTCCCCGTACCACTTGCTGCTTCCAGATTCTAGAACCACTTCCTCCCCAGTCTTTCAGAGGTACAGCTCTGCTCTTAGTCGCCCTGGGTGGTGCCCCACCCCTCATGGTTTTCTATGGCCCCCCTCATCTTTATAATAGCTGCTTTATTAAACCCTTCTCAAAGTGTCTGCACTAAAGTCTGCCATCTCCTGATGGACGCTGACTGATACGCTACGTGTCTATCGAGAGTGAGGATACGAAAGGTGGACCAAGGCCATACGCCCATTGGCATCACCTGCCTGACCCCTGAAGAGTCTGAGTTTGAGACTCCAATATAGTGTCTCTTTTGGGTCCTTGAACTAGAAGGGACATAGCTATTGTGTTGTGAGGTCGGTGGGAAAGCTGAGAGAGACAGAGACAGACAGGCTACGCTGGTCCTCAGCAGCTTCCCAGTCCCTGGTTCCTGTCTCTGCAGAGGACTGGCCATACTGTCCACCCTTTGGGGGCTGCAAGCCACCGCATGGATGTCACCAACCCCAGCGAGCCCCCCTTGTGCAGAAGAGCCTGGCGGAGACAGGGCTGGGGCAGACTCTTGTCATCTTCCCACTACCCAGCATTTATGTCCCTTTTGATCTGGGGGATGACCTCGCCCCTAACATACGATTGAGGGAGTTGTCGATTTAGATGCCACACCACCCTGCCCTCAGGACCGCTCTCGAAAGGGCATTGCCCTGGCTCCCTTGTTCATGCTCCTTCCCATGGGTGAAGAGCTTGTAGGGCCAAGGGGACGTGCCCACCCGGAGTCCTTGCCCGTCTTTCCAGACCTCATCCCAGGTACCAGGACTCCTGCCTCGAGAGCCTGTCTGGGCCTCTCTCCTGGGTTTGCCCTCCTAAGGATGAACTATTCTGCCATGATAGGCATCTCGAGGCTTGAGGGGCGGGCAAGGGGCAGCTGTTGGTTGGAGAGCAGAAAACAGAGCTTGGACATATGGGTTGGTGATCTACTCAAGGCCTCTTCCAAGACGGGACAGAGACGAGGGTTAAAAGAAGGCAGGCTGGGCCATGGGCCATGGACCATGGACCAAGGGCCAGCTCTTCCTGAGTCACCACATTCTGGCCCATCACCGAGGAGTCCAAGATTCTAACCTCACATCTGGTCTTCCAGGTCCTCCTTCAGGTATATGTGCCAAGATAAGAGGGCAGATCATAGTTATTTAAGTTTGTTTACTTGACTTATAATTTTCAAATATGTAAACAAATGATATACGGGCTTCCCTTTGTACCCTCGCCTTAGATCTGCAAATGGTAGGGGTGGGCCTGCAAGGTGCCCAGTCACCCCAAGCCAGAAGTGGGCATAGAACCCAAGCTGGACCGATTGGATGCCTCCTTCCCCACAGTCTACATCCTGAGCCTTCTCATGGTCGCCTTTGACTTAACTAAGCCTGAGTGGGTTGCTGTTGCTTGCAACCAAGGAACCCTGACAGATACACCAGGTCTGCCCAACTCCAAGTCCATTATTCTTTCCATTAGAAAAACAGGTAAATACACACCAAGCCTGCATCCACACAGAGGATCTAGAGAAGGAGGAAAGGGAAGGTAGGTGGGCATCCTCAGGTACATCCCACAAGACTCTCCAAAGACTGTGAATTGGACCCAGTCCTACCTCCCCTCCCCCGCCCCCGCTTAGATTTAACTCTTAGTCCCCACCCTCCATTCCCAATTCCCTCCACCCCTACTGACTCAGGGCAAACCGAGTCTCAGAACAAGCTCATGCCTTCCGCTTTAGCCTGCACCCTCAAATGCATCAAACAAAACCAAAATACCATCAAAGCCTCCACACTTGATTCTCTGTCTTTTGTAAATATTTCTATGTCAGCCCCTGAAAGTAATCTCACTGAATGGATGAATAATAATCTAGAGAGAGAACTGAGAAAATCTACATCATTTAAATGAGAACCTTTATTATGCAACATTATTATTCAAATTATGCAGACATCATCCTCTCGACTGGTTGGACTTGCTCCAGCTGGGTGGAGGCAGACTACCCTTTGTGGAGTCGGGGAGGAGAGGTAATCAGGATGCTAAGAAGAGAGCCTGGAGGGATACCGTGACCTGGGATGGGTCCTTGCACCCTGTTTGCTGGTGCATCCCTCGCTGCTTAAAATATACAAAAGTCTGTCATTATTCTTGCAAATCCCAGGAAATGCACCCTCCGATGTTGTAGCTGTAGATCAAGGATGCTTGTAACAGAGGCTCCGAATATTCTGAAAGACCAGGAATGATGGAATTCCCTCCCAGTAGGGTGTCTTGTAAAGATGACACAACCTGAAAAAAATGTTAGCATTCGGGGTTAAAGGGGAAAGGACAGAATGTTTGCTATAACAGAGACCAACATCCATTCTTATTGTTATGTATGTTGAGAGGGCTAACAGGAACCCCATTTGTTTGCCAGGGTTGTTTTTCTTTACTTTCCTCCCTCCCTCTCTCCCTCTCTTCCTTCCTGAAATTGGGTGGCGATCTTGCCCTGCTGAAAGCCTTTTATCGGCTTCCCATTCCGCTCATCACCCTGAGGTCTGTGCCCCGTAATCTAACTCGTTTCTACTTCTCCAGGGTCTTCCCAAGCCCTTGGTCTCCTCCCCTCACCTCCTGCAGCTACGCCTTTGCCTTTAACTCAGAATATACACAGCTCCTTCCTACCCCAGGACCTTTGTCTGTGCTGTTCCTCTGCCAGGAAGGCTCCTCTCCCTGCTCTCTGACTGGCTGCTGCCTTCTCATCCTGCAGATTTCATCCTGCATGTTCTCTCCTCAGAGAACCCCCACTGACATCCTAAAACAGGTGCCTCCCGCCCCATGCCCCCTAAATATTGTCTATCACTGCTGGACACACGCCATCTCTCCCCGCCCCAGCCAATTTTTTCTTCACAAGATGCAAGTATATACTTCTTTATGTCTTTACTTATTTCTTTGTTTCTCCTACCAGGTTATAAACTCCAACGAAGCAGGGACTGTGTCTGTCGTGTTCACAGCCAAATTTCTGGCACCTAGCACAGTGCCTGGTACATAGTAAACAGGCAATACATAATGAATCAACTAGTTTATTATTAATCAATTAATTGGTGGGGGCACTCAACAGTTTCCAAAGCACTGTTGCAAATGCTCATGAACCTCGCAACAAAGCTGTGAGATAAGCTAGGCAGATATGAATTCCTCTCATTTTGTAGTTAGACACCTGAGGCCCAGACTCACCTGTGTGAACACGAGCCCAGGATAGGAGTCAGACCTTCTGACCAATCAGAATCCAGGGTCGCTTCTGCAGGCCATACCACCTGGGTCCCTGACCGTCACCTCATTAATTCAAGTTCCACTGAAATCTAGTAAACCTTCTCTTCAATCAGAGTTCAGATTAGTATTTGCAAATAAGATCAGATTGGCAAATAAGATTGGAAATGTTTTAAGGAATGAAGTGTTTTCAAAGGCCCTCAAGCTCTTAAGAAGCATTCATTCATTCATCCATCCATTCATTCATTCATTCACCCTTTCATTCAAGATTAGATTGTCTCCACTCTGTGCCAGGCACCATTCCCATGGATCTGGGTCTGAACAAGCTACCTGTAGGATCCCGGTGGGCAGCCACAGCGGGAAACACTGATCTAATCTCACCTATTCGTTTTACAGATTGGGAAACTGAGGCCCGAAGATGAACAGTCACTTGCCCAGGGAGGACAAGGAGCCTCTGTGCCCAGGCCGTTCACAGATGTGACCCTCACAACCCTAGTGAGACATAGGCATCATAAGCCCCATTTTACAGATAGGAGTGAAGAGACTTGGCCAAGGTCACAGGGTCAGTTACTTGGGAGTAGGTGCAATGGTCATCCACTGTCCCAAATTGGAATCCCCAAAAAACCATTTCTGAGACAGAGTTTAGCACTTCCTCTAGCTATTTATTAAGAAGGGCCCATGGCATCGATGCCTGTGGCAGGTTGAGGAAGGAAGCAGGAGTGAACAGTGGGGGAGTTGAGCTGTGTTGCGGGCCCCACCACTTCCTCAACCCACCCCCAAGGAGTCCTGAGCTAATTTGGTAATGTTCCAGTTTGGGTCTAGATGGCCAGGCCTTTATTCTACACCTTGATAGGCTGGCTCTTGCAAATGAGGGATCTCTGAAAGGGTTAACAGCTGAGGGCCATCTGCTGTCAGCATCCTGAGCAGCTGGGGCAACAAGTCCTCCTTGAAGGGAGATCTGGGTGGCACATGGAACTGAGGCTTAATGAGCTTATACAATTTGCCCAATACCTCATTGACAAAAAGTAGCAGAGCCAGGATTTGAACCCAGTCCTGTCTGATGCCAGCCTTTCCCCACCCTCTGCCTGTTTTTTTCACCACTAGTCTACACTGCTTAATAAAAAGCAAAAAGCAAAGGAGTTTACAACTACCTGGAGAGAGGGAATAAAAGAGAAGAGATTCAAAGACTTGTCAGTCCAAGGTTTGACAGCCTGGGAGCCCGACTATCTGATGTCATCCCTGACAAATGGAAAAGTTGGGATATGGAGCCCCACGAGGGAGGAGAGATGGCAGGTTCAGATTTGACCAAGCTGCCTGTGGCAGACATTGCTAGAATGAAAATTTGCATTCAGGGAAAGATGACGAAACCACCGTTTTTTGAACTCTTCTGAGATGGTGAAGGGCCAGGAAAGATAACCTAGCATTTGTTTGGAGCACTGCATGATGGGAAGTGCCATTAACACTTGGAAAAAAATGAAATGCAGCCAGGGAGATTAAAGAACAACACTGCACTTTCTTCAAGGGACTGCGAGGACTCAGGCTTGTCCCCAGGGAGATGCAGCAGTGGAAGACAGTTTCACAGATGATGACAAAACAGAACAAGCAGACAATGAGGAAACCGAAGGCCTGAGTTCCGGCCCCGGCATTGCATTGACAAATATGCTGTGTATCCTTGAGCAAGCCACACACCCTCTCTGAGCCTCAGTTAGAGTGAGCTACAGTGAGTACGGTGAGTTCTGCCTTACAGAAGCCAGACATAATATAGAGCGAAATCAGATAGGTTTGTTTCCTAATGCTGTCTTAGATTAATTATATTCTTTCGTCACAGCTACACTTTGTTTGCCCACTAAACCCTTAGGAAGAACATTATTTCCACAAAGAAAAATGTTCATTCTTCATCTGCTTCTAAGACAAAGGCCCCTCAGTCTACCCATTGTTCTTCCTCTTTCGATAAAAGAAAGATTTCACTTTCCTCTTAACTCCACCACTAACGGCAGGTATGTGCTTACCTATGGCCATGTAGTGACACTCAGTCTTCCTGTTTCACAGGCAATGGGGAATGGTCCAGGACGGGGCAGGAAGGCAGGAGGAGAGAGAAGTCGGATGATTCCTTCCAGACCTGCTTCGGCTCTCATAACCACTGGTACCTCCTCACCTATCAGGAGCACCTACTGCTGGCCCCTCCACAGCGCCACCTGTTGCTGGGTCCCCCAATCTATTCCCTCTCTTCGTCCCGGAGGTGACCAAGGCTCCTCATTGACATGCCCTTGGTGCCTCGATGTACCCCTGAGTCCCCTTGACTGCACCCACATCATTATAAATAGTCTTTTTACTAAAGCCTCCTCAATTACCCAGTTAAAGGGCACCTTCCCTTTCCTGCTGGAACCCTACCTGATACGGGAGGTGCTCAATAAATATGAATGAAAAAATAAATAAATGAATAAGCGAATAAATGAGTGGATGAAAATGGTACTTATGTGAGGTGATGGTTGTTTTCATTAAGTTGGTGGGGGCATCGTTTCACAGTATATACGTGTATCAAATCACCACCGTGCATACCTTAAAGATACATAATTTTTGTTTATCAATTATACCTCAATAGAGCTGGGGGCGGGGGGGATGAGTGGATAAAAGGGAGAAATAGAAGATTTGGGTAAGGATTAAAGTCGAGGTTGAGAGTTAAGAGTAAGTGTGTTAGGATAAGGGTTATGGTTAAGGTAAGGGCGAGGACTGGGGAAGAGTTAGGGTTAGGGTTAGAATATGGATTCAGGTTAGAGTCAAGGTTATGGTTAAGGTTAGAGTTAAGATAGGGATTAGGGTAAGGACTAGAGTTAAGGTTTGTTTGCAAAGTGGAAGGAGATGGGATGACACAGAAGACCAGGTGAGCTGCCCACAGCTGTCTCTGGCGCTGCGTGCAGACTCGTCATCCTGTCTCTGCCACCCCAGGGGACAGAAGGCGACTGTACTGTGCAAAAAAGCCCATTAATTTGGCCGAAGGTCAGCCGGCACAGCTCACATTCATTCCACAGACAGTATATTAAACTACCTGCTAAATGATGATCCTTCAGGAGGCAAATGGCACCTCAGCTAAAGGACACTAGACCTTGGCCTTGAGCAAGGTCATATCTAAGGAGTCCAGCAGGCCAGGTGCCCTTAAACTTACAGCCTCTATATCTGTGGAAGGAAGACACTGCTCATTCTCGACAAGTAGTTTTGTTAGCTACCCGTGCTCTGGCTTCGAATATACTCAGAAGCCCCCACCTGGCTTCTTCCCATGCCTAATGCAGGCATTTTACTCATTGATGGAATTCTAGATTTCTAGAGTGTTCATTATTTTCCGAGTTTCAGTTATTCAAAAGCGCAGTCACCATTTTGCTATGTCCCTGACACGCATGCTTCATTATTTATTTCACGTTTTTCTTTAAATTGACTCTCATCCAGTCTCCTCTCCTTTTTTTTTTCTTAAAGATGTTTTAAAAGGAAACACTAGATCACACATCAGCAAAGTAGAGTGGGGAAGGGCACAGGCTCTGGAGGCAGACTTCGCGGGTTCGAATCCCACCTCGGGTACCTACTAGCTATGTGATGTTGGACAAGTGCTTTAGCCTATCTGTGATTTGGTTTTCTCATCTATAAAGCAGAATAATAATAGTATCTTATCCTTAAGAGAATTAAGTGAGTTATTCATATAAAATAAAACCTTTAGGAAAGGGTCCTGCATTAGTAAGCACTGAATACTGTGTAAGTATTATACACTGAATGACGTATAAGTTGTTACACTGAAAAACTAGTTATCACTAGCTGCATAGAGAGAAGGGGAAACCATAAAGACAAAATTTTTAAAAACGATGTTATTAAATTTTCTTTGTTAGAGAGGTTAGCAAATGCCAGGCATTAAAGCCATAGTAGCATGAAGCTGAATTTTTCTTCATAGAGTAATCAGAAAGACTGACAGAGACTTGAACAAGGACGAATGTTTTAACCAAATGATTCGATAATATTTAAAGCTCCATCCTTATATCACCTAAAATCATCCTGAGTACCAGACACTGTATTCTACTCTGGTTTCCCCTCCAATTACAAGGGCAAACACAGGTCCAGAAGAGGCTGCCCAAGGGCACAGGCAAATTACTACAGAGGTCATTCTCAGCCCAGCTGGAGATTCTTCAGACAGAAGGACTCCCAGAATCTCTTCTAGACACGAAGAACGAGAGACTCAGTCCAGCTCTGTCAGATGGGTTCATTTCTTTAGGCGTGTGACATGGATAGCCCTGGAATGTAAAGGAAGGCTTTTATACAATTCCATAGATACTTGAGAAGCAGTCGATGGCACTAACACAAAATGATTTGCAGAGGCCTCAAATATTTTCACCTTTGCCAAATTGCCTTTTTGAAAAACACAACCCTAAAAGTGAAGGCTTGAGCAGCCCTCCCCTGGGTGAACACTGGCATGTTGCAATCAGTGTGGCAGTCAGCCTCAGGAAACTCAATTGCTTTTTGCCACTAAAAATGCCTGCTGTATTCTCCTTTGGTTTTCAAAATTAATTCAAATGTGCCTTTCTCAAGACTAAGGAAAAGTTACAAATAAAATAGGAAATCATGCCAGGCTCGGGGCAGTGGTACCAGGAGATAGGGTTTGTCACTGTGGGAGGGTGGACCAATGATCTCTCCTCTTTCAGCCTTCCTCGCCTAAAAAATAAAAAAGAAATAGGGAATTAAAACTAATCAACTCTAGGCACTCACCACCTGCACTTCCTACACACACACACACACACACACACACACACACACACACACACACTGCAGTAGCGTGCACTGCATACTCTTCAAGGTCAAAGTCCCTGCCCTCCCCCAACCCAGCCCTTCCCCATGTTATTCTCACTTTAACAAAGACCACCCTCCCCGTAACCCAGACTCCAGGCTTGAGACCTCCAAGCTCCTTATCTCCTCCATCGCACACATCCCAGCATCAAGTCAAATATCGCTGACTCCCATTCTGTTATTTCTGCTTCTACTTGTACATGCTGATTCTCGTCCAGAGCAATGGGTCAGGGGTGCATCAGGCATTATCTCCTTAAACCCTTGCGACAGTCAGTAATGGGCAGATTTTATTTTGCTGCCCAGCACCTGCTCCCCTCTTTCTGGTTAACGAGACAATCGTTTCTTTGGGGGAACCACCCCCCTCTACTCTCAGTCCATGAGGCTTGAGAAAGCACCGCCCCCTCCTCAGGGGCAGTCACAAGACCCAGGCCTGGCCAGTGAGTGTATTTCATCCTCTTGGCCAGAAGGACTAGCTCAGGAATGGGCACGTGACCCATGGGGATGAAATTAAAGCAAATCTCATAATTTTTATAAGGACTGTTAGGAACATGTTACTCTCTTTTCATAGAAGTTGCTGAGGGAGTAGGAGGTAAGCCTGGTGATAGTGGCAGCCATCTTGCCAGGGCGAGGAAAGAAACAGCCAAAATGAAGCCAACACTGAGTCAAGAAATAGATCTCTAGTCACTTGATCGCAGCATCTGGATCCAGCCATACCCGAACTCAGGCCAGTCTCTACTACGAGTAGTTACCTTAGCGGGAGAATGAAAGATGAATCTCGGGTATAAGAGGAGTACAGCATATGCAAAGGCCCTGAGGCAGAAGCATTTTTGGGAAACGGAAAGGAAGCCATTGTGGCTGGGGTTTGGAGACCACAGAGTGGAAGAATATAAGGCAGGCGTAGGAGAAAATGAGGCGTGAGAGGAAGGTAAGAGACAGACCATCCAGGGCAGGGCAGAGTAAGTATTGAGATATTTATTCTAAGGACAATAGGCAAAGTTTCAACAAAGAGAGGGTTAATAATCTGATCCGAGTTTTGAAAAGTTCCCCGAGGCTGCTGTATGGAGAAGGGACTGGGGTAAGGAAGTGAGCAGGGCAGATGTTGGAGGGACCATTAGAGGACTATTGTAATCATCAGGTGACAGAAAGGGTGGCCTGAAAGATAGTGGCAAGTGTCCAAACTGTCGTCCTTGGAAAGAGCATGTAGAGGAGAGGAGGCTGGCCACGTCCTCTGTCTTTGTAACTACACGATGTGAAAACTAATGCAAGTGCCAAGGCAAGATTTGCCGCATCCTAGCAGCCGCCCAAGCCACCAGATCACGGAGAGGAACACAATCAATAAATCTACAGTGGCTGAGCAAGAGCTCTGCTTTGCATACTTATAACCACGAAGCAAGGAGCCAGGAGCCATTTCACCAGTCGAATTCAGTCACCCTTAAGCTTGTAAGAACCTGGATGCTGGGCAGATTGTGTCTGCCAGACAGGACCCCTTGAACCTACTTGCCATTTCCTGTTTATACTCTTCAGTAGTTTCTTCTCCTGAATATTTCCCTTAACCACACGATCAAGGTTAAAACATCATCAATAATGGGACAAATGACACCCGGTTCCTCCTGAGGGGACTCGCCGAGGACACAACATCACCCATAGAGTATTTTTGCCAATGACATTTAACCTGAATCCAATCATAAGAAGCAATCGAATGAATACAAATGGACACTTTCTACAAAACGAACGTCCTGTGCATTTCAAATACCAACGCCATGAGAAACAAAAAGAGGCAAGGGAACACTTCTAGATTCTACAAGACCGATTCAATGGGCTGCTAAATGCCCTATGTATGATCTTCGATCAGATCTTGGTTAAAAAACGAAGCAAAATAAACAACAACGATGAAAAAAACACAGCCCTAAAAAACATTTTGGGGACAATTGGAGAAATTAAAATCTTGACTGTAAGACAATCAGTACATTAGTGTTAAGTTTCCTGAGTGTGAACATTGTATTACAGTTACGAAGAAGGACATCTGTTCTTAGGATTTGTGCACTGCAGTATTCAAGGGTAAAGTGTCTTGTTGTCTGCACCTGGTTCTCAGGAAAAATGATGATGATGGATGGATGGATGGATGGATGGATGGATGGATGGATGGATGGACAGGACAGATGGATGGATAGATGATAGATAGATAGATAGATAGATAGATAGATAGATAGAGCGATGATAGATGATAGATGATAGAAAGAGAGATGAGAATAAACGTGGCTCAGTGTCAAAAATGGCTCCATGAAGGTGACAAGTACATGAGTGTTCCTTGCCCTACTATTCTTGCAACTCTTTTGTAGGCTTAAAGCTTTCTAATTAAATGCTGTGGGGAAAAAAATCAGTAACTGTTCAATGCTCATGCATGTGCAAACACACACACACGTGTGTGCGTGCCACTGTCCTGCTGTTGCTGTGGCAAAGACATTTTCCTGGTGGGGAATATTGGAATCACCATGCATCCCAGTTTGCCTGGGTGGACAGCCCCAGTGCGCACCCGTCATTCCAATGTTATTAATTTCCCCCCTAAAAAAAATACTCACCTTGTTATGTCCAGGGTGGTGGCCTGAAGTGGAGGAAAGGTCACCGTTATAGGACTTCTGAGATATCAGCATATATTCATTCATTCATTCATTCATTCATTCATTCATTAAGCATGTCCTGAGCACCTGATGGTGTGCCAGAAGCTGAGTATACAATGCTGAGCAAAGTCAACAAGCTTCCTGCCCCCAAGAACTGACAGTTTAGAGTCATGCTTGGCAAATAAGAGCCCACAGGCCAGATCCAGCCTGTTGCCTGTTTTTTTTATAACCCCTGACCTAAGAAAAATTTTACATTTTTAAATGGTTGAGAAAAATCAAAAGGAAAATGATACCTTGTGATATGTGAAAATCAAATTAAATTTAAACATAAGTGCCCACCAATAAAGTTTTATTGGTACAATACCCCACTATTTCACTTATGCAGTCTCTCCGGCTGCTGTTAACATTCCAAGAGCAGAGCTGAACCGCCATGACAAAGACCGTATGGCCCACAAAGCACAAGATACCTATGACCTGGCCCTGTACAGATAATGTTTGCCAACCCCTGGTTGAAAGTTGTGTTTTCAGTGTAGTTCGCAGAGTTGCTGGAAGGTGAAATAAGATAATGCAAGCGGAACAGTATGGTCGCCTGGCACTCGATGTGTGTTGGCTAAATGCCTCAATTTACTCATCTGTAAAATGAAGGTAATAATACCTGGTCTGGTGGTTGTGTGGATGGAATAAGAGACTGCCTGCCAAGCACCTGGCATGGTGCCTGCGTCTAGTCATCACTCCACCGATGCTAACGCTGGTTGTTGTACGAGCCGACTCTGGCAACACGCTTTCTACTTACAAGGTGATTGTCACGTTTATTATCTTAGTTCATCTTTTTAACGTTTCATCCTGAAAGATTTCAGATGTTCGAAAGAATGTATGGAACATAGAATCTTCTAACATAAGCATATTGTAAAATGTTATAAAATCCATAAAAAGATATGGACTATGTTATCTTATAATGTAAATATCTTATATAATAAGATCTACAAAATAACAACATGGGAGAAACTAGCTAAAATTAGCGTGTTTGAAGCCATAGAACCCCATTTGCCCTCTCTCCCCTCACCCATCCTCTTCTATTCTTCATGCCACAGGAATAACACTCTAGAAGGTGGGGGTTATCACTCCCATACTTTACAGTTTTACTATGAATGAGTTTTTTCCTCCAAACATTGTATTACTTGTTTTCGCATATTGCCGAACATGCAAAATGAATGGGCTCATTCTGTTCATATTCTTCCATTTGCTTGTCCCTTCGTTTGTACGATTTATCCCCATTGATGTGTTTGACTCCTTCCCTCTGCTGTAACGCAGTGTATGGAAAACACCACCTTCGACCCCATTCATTCTCCTATGGAGGGGCATGTGGGGGAGGGTCTTCATTTAATCCCCACAGCTGCACAGGCAATATATGTGGTTGTCAGCCCCGTTCTTCGGGAAGGAAACCGAGGCTCCAAAAGCTTAAGTCATTCGCCAAAGTCACACGGGGAAGACTTGTGACCAGGTCCTTATTCTCAGCCTTCCCCCATCTCACCTCTTTCCAATCACTCTCTTTCGAAATCACAGCAACTTCCCCCTTATCCAAAGCAGAGAACATGATCAACTTATTTCTCTTCCCAAGATTAAAAGCCGCTGGTGAATAAAAATGTTTGCACTTCCCAAGTATGTTTGAATTAAGTTTTGCATGCCATACCAGGGAGGAAAGCTAGTTGAGGATTTCCAATACTAATTGCAAGAAAAGTAAAAGGGTTTTTGCTCAACAATGATCTCTTGGAAGAGGTAATGCTATTGCAATCCATGAATTTTATTCACGGCTTCTCTGCTATCTGTCATCAACTGGTAAATTCATAGAACACAGGGGCAGGCTACATCAAGGGCCTATAAGACATTCTCAAGCCATAGAGAAAGAATATAGGTGTTTACAAGCACCTGCTATGTGCCAGGTCATCCACTGCCATTAAACTTCTCAACAACCCTTCCCAACAAGGTAGTGCCATTACCACCACTTTCCTGGAGGAATCTGAGGATTAAGGGCCTTCACTGACTTATCCAAGGTCAGGAAATGAACTCAAGCCTGTGAGCGTCCAAAGCCCTGCTTTTCCCACTTAATCAAAAGGCCTAGAACAAAGTGTTCCATCTCAACCTGGAGCCTAAAACGCAAACGTATTTAACACCTTAAACCAAAATGTATATTTTAACTTACTCCCTAGCAGGAACCTGATGGTTTATTCTTAAATCTAAAGATAGAAATTACATAGTCCCAAGGAAGGATTTCAGCTCATTTTCAAATGTGAAAAAGGTATCAAACAAAATAAATCAATTCACAATAGAGCCCTGCTACAAGATCATTTGTGAGGCTAAAGCTGAGGAGTTTTTTGTCCACACCTTTAGACATTTTCTAAAGCCTTCATACAAAATAACACTTGGGGGAATCAACTCTTTAGAAAGAAAGAAATTGACTTTATTAAGAAGAAAAAAATAATCATAATATCAAAAGCAACCATCAGATATGTATGAATAAATATGAAAAAAAAAAAACTTAACAAGTCTAGAAATCTATCAAGGCTCAGACATCTGCCACCTCCAGAACAGACTTTTAGAGTTTACTTCCTTTAATTTTTCCCCCCTTTTCTTCCATCATTAGACGGATCTAACATATGCTTGGGATTTCACAAACTCGGTTTTGGTAGGTGTGATGTCTAAGAATATCTGAAGCTGTTTTCAAGATGTTGTGTGGTGACACTTGCCTTGTTCTTTGAGCTCCAATCTTTGCATTTGTCTTACTCTTTGTGGCTCCTCTTGTGATGTCAAGTGAGTCTCAAATCTGTGTTTGAAGACACAAACTGACCCGGCAGGGGTATAATTTCCGACAACCTTTATATCCGCATGGAAATCCTCCGGTGCAGCCTGTCTCAAACTACAAAGGTGCCTATACATCCTCTGGTGATCTTATAAAAAATGCAAATTCTGATACAGTGGGGCTGAATGGGGCCTGAGACTCTGCATTTCCAGCAGTCCCAGGTGATGCTGATGGTGCCGGTCCCCACACGGCATCTTGAGTTGTAAGGCTCTGGTGGGCTTGTTATTCTTCATTTGCTCAGGCCTCACCCAAGATCCATTCTCTGCCCTATAGACTTTAGCACTTGGACACTCTGGCACTCCGGCTTGTAGATGGATTGGGCCAATGGGAGTTCGGGTCAATGGGTTGAACCATTGGGAGGCAGCAGCAGGAGATCAGAGGGGAGGGGAGGAGAGAGAGGTCGGGGTATTTCTTCCTTCCCTGCTGAGCCCTACCGTTGCCTGCAACTCCTTGCTGGGGACCTCACTGCACCATGTCTCCCAGGAATGCTGTCCTCCATCCCTGTGTCCTGAGTCCTAAGGGTGCTGTGGAAGGTAGGATAATGGGCCCCCAAACATGTCCACATCCTAATCTCTGTAACCTGTGAATATGGTACTTCACATGGCAAAGAGGACTTTGCAGATGTGATTAAGGATCTTGAGATGGGGGACATTATTCTGCATTATCTGGGTAGACCCGATGTATTCTTCAAGGTCCTTAATAAGTGAAATAGGGAGGCAGGAATGTCAGAGTTAGAATGATATCAGAGGAATGTCAGACGTGACCAACCGTTGCTGGCTTTGAAGATGGAGGACAAGGCCAGGAGGCAAAGGATGTGAGAAGCTTCTAGAACTAGAAAAGGCAAGGGAATAAATTATCCCTAGAGCCTCCAGAAGTAATGATCCCCTGCTAACACCTTAACTTTAGCCCAGTGAAACTCACTTCAGATTTCTGACCTCCAGAACTTTAAGATAATAAGTTTGTGTTGTTTAAAGCCACTACATTTGTATTAACTCGTTATAGCAACAGCAGGGGACTAATACAGGTGCGTATGCATTTCTTAGTGATGCAGTTCCCTGGCAGTGAGCAAAACAGGCAGGGGAGGGCACCTATCTAGCAGGTTTAGAAATGATCTGCATAAACCCTCTAAAAGTGTTTGGCACATAACCATCATTTAGTAAATGGTGTAGTATCATCATTTCCTTGTACTTAGATTGATCCAGGCCTCATGCATAGCAGTTTTATTTTCCATCTTGTATTCAGCCCACGTGTCTCCTTTCCCTAAATGGGCCATAAAGTCCTTTAAGACAGAGATTGAGAGAGGTATTTGTTTTGTATTCCCCATAGCACCTTGCCTAATACCTGAATCATTATACTCATTAATAAGTGGTAGAATGGATGGAGGCATGCATGCATGCATACCATTTGGCACTTCTGAATCTGAAAGAAAATCTGAAGTAATTCTCAACTCACTAGCCAGAACAATTAGGACTGGTCTCCCGTGGTAGCTTCAGCACTCTGGGGTGCAGAGAATGCGTTTCCCAGTCTGTTCTCCTCATCCCCACTGAGAATTACAATCACAGCAGGCCAAAACCACAACTCAGACAAGTGTATCCCACATACACCTACAGGGGAGCATTTTATAGAAATTGATCCTGGCAACTCAGTAATTCCAGTCATGTCCATCAGTCATTGAGAATTAAATATCTTCATTCCTAAACTCAAAAAAAAAAAAAAAAAAAAAAAACCAAGACAGATCCATAACTCAAAAGAAACAAAGGTCAAGAGACATAAAGAGTTCACAGAAAGGTATGTACTAAGCAGTCAAAAAGATGCTCACTTCACTTTTAAGAGAAATGCAAATTTGTCCGGTCAAGATGACAGAGTAGGTAAATGCTATGTTTGCCTCCTCTTATAACCACATCAAAATTACAACTGTAACAATCATCATTGAAAATCACCTGAAATATAGCTGAACAAAAGTCCTACAACTAAGGACACACAGAAGAGGACATCTTGAGACCGGTAGGAGGAGCGGAGACATGGAATGGGTTGATCCCACATGTGATAGTTAAAAATCTGGAGGGACATCTCGGCTGCAGAGGTCCCCCAGGAGGAGCAAGGATCCCAGCCCCACATCAGACACCCCAGCCCAGGGTTCTAGTGCCAGGAGGAGAAGGCCCCACAAAATCTGGATGTGAGTGACTGAGAAAGAGGGCTATGGGCATCCCAGGCATTTCTCTTAAGGGGCCCGTGCATAGACTTACCCACTGATGGACTCGCTCTGAGCTCCAGCACTGGGGCAGCAAGGCATATGGGGAGGAATTGAATTGTCTGGTTTCGGGCCAAGGGCTCTGCTAGAGGGACAACTTCCTCCTAGAGAGAAGTGCTGGCAGGGGGCATTGTTCCTTTGGTGATCCCTCCCCTGCCTGACTTGCAGACCCAGGTGGCTGTCATATCTGAGTTTCCATAAACCAGCTAACACTGGCCGCCCAGCCCTGGATTCCCTGAGACCCCACCCCACCCAACCTGCCAGCCCACACAAGCTGCTTCCAGTGGCTTTTTCATACAAGCAACCTGTCTTGGCTCATGCTGCAGAATTTCCTAAAGCCTTTCAAAAGTTCACAAAACCCAAACAAGCAGTATCTGGCCTCAGTGTGCCCTGTATCTCTTGCTAAGCAACCTCAAGCCTTACCTTGGTTTGTGGCTTGGCCTCTCAAAGCACACTCAAGCCCAGCATGGATGGCAGCAATCTCTGGATGGTGGCCCATGCCAGGTGGCCCCATTCAGGGCACAGGCCAAAGCCAAATTTGGCCTACAGTGGAGCCCCCACCAGGAGGAACCAGCCTGTATGCCCAGTAGCTGTCTTTGGTTTGAGCTGGAGTACCATCCAGCGCCACAGCCAAGGATCACACACCCAAAGGGTAGACTGGGAAGGCACCAGAGTCCTGCTAAAATGAATCTAGCTCTGTAGGGTCAGCACAGCTCCTACACTGTAGTCACCAGCCAGTCCTCATGACCAATCAGCCCAAGGGTCAATCCTTCCCATTGATGTGCAAACAGCAATCAAAGCTCAACTATAACAGGAGAACACACACAACCCATACAAAGGACATACCTGGAGCACAGATTCAGGTGACCAGAGAGACTGAGCCCCTGGATCTCACAGGATACTTACTACATAAAGCCACTCTACTAAGACCAGGAGACCTAGCAGCTCTACTTAATACATAGAAACAAACACAGAGAGGCAGCTAAAATAGGGAGACAAAGAAATGTATCCCAAATGAAAGAACAGAATAAAACTTGGAAAAAAAATAAACAAAATAGAGACAAGGAAACTACAGATGCAGAGTTCAAAACACTGGTTATAAGGATACTCAATGAACTTACGGGAAGAGTAGATGAACTCAGTGTGAAATTTAACAAAGAGATAGAATACATAAAAATGAATATAGAAAACATAAAAAAGAACCAATCGGAAATGAAGAATACATTAACTGAAATGAAGAATACCTTAGAAGGAATGAACGGTAGATTAGATAAAGCAAAGGACTGAATCAGAGATTTAGAAGATAAGGTAGTGGAAAACACCCATTCGGAACAGCAATAAGAAAAAAGAATCCCCAAAAAAGGATAGTTTAAAGGGCACCTGGGATAACACCAAGCATACTAACATTCGCATCATAGGGGTACCATAAAGAGAGAGAGAATTAGGAATTGAAAACCTATCTGAAGAAATAATGATGGAAAACTTCCTAACCTGGCAAAGGAAATAGACATAAGCTCAGGAAGCACAGAGAGTCTCAAATAACATAAACGCAATTCAAAAAAATACCTATTCAAAAAAATACACGGAATTTTAGAATTCAGAAGAGCTTAAAGCCTAAGTGGGGAAAAAAAATTTTAAAGACAAATTGGTTCATAAGTACAGAGTTTCCATTTGATGATGAAAGAGTTCTGGTGATGGATGTTGGCAACGATTGTACAACGATGTGAATGTACTTGATACCACTAAATCATATTATTAAAAATGGTTAAAGTGGTCAGTTTTAAGTTTCGTATATTTTATCACAATAAAAAAAAGTTTAAAATAAAGACAAGCGTACAAGACTGAATTAAGGAGGCCATTATTCAAATACTGTCAGTTGGAAGACCACTAGGCCAAGCTGCTAAAAATCTGGGGCCTAGATCACCTGAATTTTTTAGAATAGTCCTGATGGAATATAACATTATCTTTCTTGATAAAGAAAATTTATTAATTGTAAAATCAAATTGCAATTTAACTCTATCGACTTTGTGAATTTATACAAAAACAGTGCAAAAGCTCTTTGCCCTAAACATGAACTTGAACTTGATTTTTCCCTTGAAAAATGTGATTACATTCAAAATGAAATGGCTTGTTCCAAAACATAACGTACACTCTAAATTATATTATGAAGTCCTAGCAATACGGGCCTAGATTACCAAAAATAGTGAATTTATTCGACAAATTCCACCCAGAACTGGTTAAAAATGCAGTGGATAGGTGCATGGAGAATGGAAACACTAAACTATGTACTACCTTTTGTTGCAAAATGCATCCAAGAGCACTAGAAAGGCCATCAGGTGAAGAGCATTATTCTCCATTGTTCAGAGATGAATGGAGAAGCAAGAGTTGCACAGAGAAATAGCTATTTGCCTTGCTATTTGCTATTTCCAGAAATAGATCCAGAAAAACTGGCCTTGATGGAACCCACCAAAAATGAAGTCTCTTTCTCTCACTCTACATGCACGCACGCGCGCGCGCGCACACACACACATACACAGAGTTCCCCACTGGTCAAGAATAATCTCAAGTGACCCCCATGGCTGAATTCTTAACTCCCCTATAATTCGCTCCTCTATGTAACAATCAGTTTCAGTTGATACCCTTATTATTCTCTACTCCAAGCAAGCTATAACTTTCTGGATTTACATCCATCTCCTCGACTACACTAAGCTCCTCAAAGGCTGGGACTGTTTTATTTCCCAGTGCCTAGCCCCTAGTGGGGATTTAATCTTTGCTGGATGAAAGAGAATTTGAACTCCAAATTCCTTCCAGTCTAGTGCAACTATCTTACCAGGGGCAGATGAGCAGCACATGCAATTCCTTTGTCCATAAAATGCCCAAAGGCTGTGCAGTAATGTATTGCTCTCTTATAACCCTTATTTTAGTAGCTGTATTTTATATCAAGATTTAAGTTGTCTGACTTCAAATGACATGAATATCAACTCATTTGTAACCGCTGCTATTGATAAAATAGCAAATTTCTATTTCCGACTCATGACCATTTTGCAAATTCGGTGTGTGGAAGCTTAGCTAGTTCTTTGCACCTGCAAAAAAACCATTCACTACACCTCAAAGCGAGTGGGTGGCAGCAAAGCACACAGGTAATGCGACCCAATAATACATACGTACTTTCTTCAGAAGTTTTTCATTTACAAGACAACCAAGTTGAATTAAGTCCTTAGCTCTGTCCACAATTGATCTGTTATGGGGATTCTGCTTTGTCTTTAATCCACGTATTTTCTTGGGGATTTTTCTTGTGAGTAGAAACTATAGAACTAGAAGGTTCTTTCATGACATATCAAAAACACGATATCGCCACTGCCCTCTAATGTACCCAGGGCTTCAGGAAGGGTTATAGGGAACAAAGCATCAACAAGCCGAACGTGTACACAGCACCTCTTCTGAAACGCGAGGGAGTAAACATTCGGCACTGTGAGATGCAAACCCAGCAGACGTCGATACCTGTAGGATTCCGTTCCCATGACATGCACCTTCGGCCCCGCTTTGGAACTCTCGTCCCATCTGAAATTGGTCGTCTAATTCTGGTCTCTCCTGCTTTGTCTTGGCACCCTGTCTCTTCAGTAGTGCTTATCCCAAGTACAACTGTCTTCCGACTTGCACAAGGCTTAGCTCCCCTGTTAGAAAGTCGCCACCATGGCGACGACCATCGTATCTGTTTCGGTCACTGCTTTTCCTGTGTCCAACACAGGTACAGTGCCTTGCATTTTGAAGGTGCTCAATATTTTTTTGAATGGATAGGTGGCTGGTCTGACCAACTAAACCAGCTGCATCTGATTATATGCAATAAGTGCCTCAACTGAGACTAAAAGGAAGGCAATAGTGTTTTACAGTATAAATAACAAATCAGTCCCGAGATTCACAACAGAAAACTTAATAACTACCTGTTTTATCTATAAAATCTTTCTGCCAATGTTAACGCAGCACCGTCAGAAGCAGCAAATGGCTGTGGTTCATGTAGGCTAAACCTATAGGGAAGAGCTGACATCCGATAGCACATAATTCACACCTCCACGGCTCCCCTATTGTATCTTTCTTCATATCCCCACCCGATACTATTCACATGACATATGTAATCATTTCCTGTATATTTTATGCAGACACACTTTTTATTCGTTACTTATAAGTTCTTCCAAAAAGAATTCCCTTTCTGTCTCCCGAAGCTATTCAGAGAGTAGGCACTTAAATGCTTGAGGAGCTGATTCATTCATTCTGTTTTCCAAATTACCTTCTAAATAAGAGCTGCTGTCAGTATTTTGTCAGTGTTGAGTGACAAAGAGGTTGAGTGACCTAGAATTCAAGTTTTCCTGGACATTTCTGATGAAGTAAATGACAAATACCATAATATAAGAAAATGGTTTTATTCCTAATTTTTAGTTCCCATACAGTTTACAAATACACTTTTACTCTGATAATATGGCTTTGCAACTAGCAAAGCAGTTGAACTAACACCCATAAATACAGGTGGGGAGACAATTAACATCCACTAATGTTTCTCTACATAAACTATTCTTTTAATGTCACTTTTTAAAAACAATTGCAAATAGACTACATAATATACGTGGGCAAAAAGGCAATTAATTGAATCTCTTGAAACACTAAATGTATAATAAACAGTGCATATTATCAACATTTACATGATTCACATCAAAATGATGACATCCTAAATGTATTCCTTTTAAAGGATAGATTTATCAATAAAATATTACATATCTTTTAATACTCTGGTACAATACTTCATATACTGCAAGAAAATTAAATGTAGGTCTACTCATCAGCTTAATAAAGGATCCTTTTCCATTAGCTTTTATTAATAAAAGAATCACAATTAGGTCATAAATAAACAGGCAAATTATTAATTACATGATTTGAGGTTTAGGATGAAAACTTATAAAAATTAGTTTGATATACAGCAAAGTTATACAACACATTTAAACCAACTGTTTAATATTTTTGCCTTGTTTGAACTGCCCATAGTAAAAAGGAACAAACTTTTTAATGATGGAAGATACAATAAACTATATTTTGGAACTTACTTTTCAAGAGGAAGAAGGGAAAATTTTTTCAACAAAATTAAGGGATGATACAGATCCTAATAAAGGCATCGTGAAATCAGGGAGGCCATGTGCTTGCTATATAAAACTTTATTCCCCAACAACACACAGAAAACAAAAACTGCACTGGGTTTGACCTTATGTCTACAGTCTAAGTTTCCCTTATAGGTTAATAAGCTACAATAAAACACTTCACAATTGCATACCTTTCCACATTCCCCTGAACTAGAAATAACCCAAGACCTTATATTAGTTCTTAAAATCCCCAGTAAAATAACCCCTAAAAGTAATCTTGATGATTTTCCTGGCCGTTCCAAAGCAACTGGGCTCCATCAAGATTGCAAAACACCAAGAAAGTTGTATATGTATTTTCTCACCCTCATTTAGCCACATTTGAAAAGTTACTGATTTTAACCGGAGAGATGACCACAATTTTCAGGAGGGCCACACACCGGATATGAGGTGTCTTATTTTTTATAAAAGCTATTAAGACTGAAATTTGACTTTTTAAAAAAACCCCAATATCACAGCCAGATAATTTCTTCACCCCCAAATATAAAACCCTATGCTTATCATTTTAAAATACTCAACCAGCTATGGGATATTGTGCAAATTTAATGTCCATGGCAACCCAGAAGCAGACTGTGTACCTGTGTCTATTATACCTATTTTCCAGGTAACCCGATTCAACTATTACTGACTGCTCTGGCTCTGGACCCTTTGACTTTCTCAGAAACCACCTCTTTGGAACTTTCATTTCCATAATTTTTTAAATCCACACCTTGAGCTTCCCCCATCTTCACCGCCCCTCTGCCTGATTCCATCCTCCATAGAGAAATCTCATCTGAGAACCTGCAATCACCTTTCATCAAACACATGACAAACCTTAGCAACCTAGGGACTCTTACAATCTTGTCTTGAAAGAAGTTTGCTGACTTCGTGGAGGGAAATCGAAATACATCAATGTCCTGTAACAAACAAGAGCTAACCAAAATCAGGTGTCCCCCCCGACACACACACCCACCCAGGGTAAAAGCAACTGATCTGACGCTACAGGCAGAGACTTAACGCAGCAGGTATATTTGTACCATCAAACCCTTGTATGCTGGTGAAAGACTTTAGCCCCAAAGTCCAGAGTCAAAACATTTTCACACAAATCGAGGCAAAATGAGAACCAACCATTCAATGTGACATGCAATAAAAAGAACAGGATTCAAGATCCTTATTGCAAATACTGAACTGGAATCTCTCTTTTCGGGCTTGACAAGAGAGTAGTCATTGACATTCCTCTTAAAAGGTAATGACCTTCGGGCCACACCTGCGTTCTGAAACAATTCTAAGTTCAATGGATGGGGAGGTGAGGGTGGAGGGAATATATATTTTATATATATATTTTGTCTGTGAAAATGACCTCGGAGTTTCAAGAGAGATAAAGACCTCAGGAGGGAGCTATTGCCAGTTCTGGATCTAGTCCTTCCTTTCAGGAGCAAAAGCAAGAAAAATTCCAGAAAGGAGACCATAACTTAATGGCAAAGCTGCCGTAGCATTTTATTATCTTCACAAAGTCAGCCAATGATACTTTAATTGAAATACACTCACCAAACGATGATTCGACACACCGGGCAAAAAGGGCTGTTTTTGAAGGCACTTCAGGTAGGACGTTAGCAAATCTTTCTGCTTGGTTAAAACGAAAATGAGCTACGGCTAATTCAACCTGATGAGCAGCCTCCTCAGGACTGTTCCTGCTCACTGCAGCCCGAGCGCACGCACGCGTGGAGGCCCAACTGACGCCAATGGCATGAAGAAAGCACCACAGTCGCCTCCCTCTGCGGGTGCCACGGTAATGGGTGGTTCTGCTTGCAAATGCTCTGCCCCCCGAAACACATCTATCCTTCCGAGACCAGTTTTCCCAAGTGAGGGTTCAGAAAATATGCTAAGAGCCAGCAGAACTGGTATAGGACACTTCTTGAAGGCCCTCTCTCTCTGTCTGACTTCCAGCCTACACGGCTATCATAAGCAGCTTCAGCGTCCCAAGTTCACTAGCAGCTTCCACTTTTGCTAACTAACAACAGTTGTTTTTCCATGGTACTGGTTCTGACAGTCTGTCCCTGGGGACCCCCAATGAAGCACACCTCTACTTCGTGCCCTCGTGGAGTCCCCTCTTCCTGAATCTGTGCTGAGCCTGTGACTTGCTCTCATCAATAGAGAGCAATAGAAGTGATGCTGTGACACTTCTGGGTTTGTCTTAGGAAGATCTGGCCACTACTGCTTTATACTCTAGGGAGCTCGGAGCTGCCATGTAAGACATCCAGCTACCTTGCTGGCGAGGCCACTTGGAGCGATCACATGGAGAGACCTGGGGACCACATGCAGAGAAAGAGGCCCAGCCATCCCAGTGTCTCAGCCAACCTGCCAACCAGCAAGAGTGACAACAGTAAGTGACACCAGCAAGATGAGCAGAGGAACAGCTCGGCTGAGCCCAGCCCAGATTGAACAACAGTGAGAAAAAAAAAAGAACTGTCATTTTAAGTCACTATGTTTTGGGGTGGTTTGTCAACAATTGATAACCAAAATACTGGTTATTCACAGATGCATTTTTTCTAAATACAAGACAATTATTCAAATGAAAAAATATGGCAAACGTTTCCCCGCCACGACCTTCTCGTTCAATAAGCTGAATAGTAACTGGTCACCTGCTAAGAAGAAAACATGCCTTTTATCCTAAGTTCCCATGATTTTTTTCCCCATGATGTTTTAATGGCAATGCAAAGGAAGACAGTCAACTTTTGGTAGTCTGGGGCACTGGCTCAATTATCATTTAGCCAAAAACACCAGCTATGAAAAGGAATTATCCACTACTGAGTAAGTGATGATAAATGACATTGTTCTCACTGCTACGGGATGTTGTCACTTAATTTTCCCCATTTTTCCTCTTACAAGTGCTCTATTAACCCCCACGATGAGGGGGAAAATTAAATTTGTTAAGGTTATGAAAAGAAAAAAATGTCAATAACTAGAATATGAATCACCAACTGTAAAATATAGAGCACGATTTAACTGCTTCCTCAATTTAAAATAAAATTCTATAAAATATAACACTGTCTACATTGTAGAGATGATTTCTTCTTGTCTGAGGAAATGAGTAACTGGAAATCAGGTATCGTTGGGTTAGAATACAGTGGTCTGTAAATGGTTTCAAATTTTGCTTATCGAAAGGTAGCTGACCACAATGTGAGCCTTTGAAATTCAAGTTCATTCTTCACTTAAACTTTCTTGCATCTGTTCTTGATCTTTTTACGAAGAGGATTAAGTCCATATCTGGGGAAGAAATGTTAGAATTTTTAAGGAGCACAGGTCTAAAAGCTTAGCAAGGCATTAAACCATTTTAAAGTAGATTTAAAGCTTTTAAATATACTAATTGAAATGAGAATTTCAACATGAAATACTGAAACTATGAGTGTCTAACTTATCTTTAAAACATACATCACACATGGGTCACTGCCTAAAAAGGTGGCTGAGCAGGAGGAGACGTGCAAGGGAGATGAATTTCTAGCAACGGAGCTGGAAGAAATGTGGAGCGGAGTCAGCTGGAGGCCCGGGTTGTCCAGTGTCCCATGTCACATCCCAGTCAGAGGTCAACTGGGATGAGAATTCAGGCGTCCTGACTCCAACTATCCTGTGCTGTGTCCCCATGCTTCCCAGACCCCTAACTGACCATCTCCCAGAACAGCGTGGGTTAACCAACTCTAATAGAAATTGCAGGAATGGTGATACTGCTGGGTGCATCACCGATATCAACCATTTCTCTCTAAGTGCTGACCTTGTCCTTCAGAGTTAATTCTGCATTTGGTTTTAATGCTTAATGAACAAAGACGTATAGGGAGAGGAAAAAGGAGGTTGATTTGTATAACTCGATTATGATACACTATGCGGAAACACATATGATTTGCCTGCTTAAAAATGCCACAAATGCTATAAACAATTAACCGAGACAGCACTTCCATTTAAATACCTATTTCTGTGCTGAAGTCTCAGCGGGTCTTCTCATCTGAAACTTTTCTGCTGCTGCATCAGACCCACGTTTTCATAGACTCTAGCATTATCTTCTCGCATTCTGAAAAGAAAAGAAAGAAGATGATGTCAACAAAAATGCAGACCATGCTGTTCGAGTTGCCTTATTTGTAAGGTGCATACTATATTCTTTGGGGACCAGATCTGGTGCAGACACAGTTCCTGCCCCCGGGACAGGACATAAGACATAAATATACAGCAATGCAATTGTGAAGCTAAAAGTGAAGTGAGACCCTCAAGCCTCTCTGCTCTCTGGGGTTTGG
This sequence comes from Pteropus medius, assembly GCF_902729225.1. NCBI lineage: Eukaryota > Metazoa > Chordata > Mammalia > Chiroptera > Pteropodidae > Pteropus > Pteropus medius. The sequence continues at coordinate 436,763 of NW_024343733.1, read as the reverse complement.
AGGCAAGCGAGTTGCTTTCCAGGTGGGCAGAGCAAGGGAGGCCTGGACGATGAGGTATGAGTTAGACCTTGAAGGATGGTGGGACACGTACATATAGGAGGGAACAGTATTAATTTCAAGCTGAAGGATCTGAATGGGCATGAGGTCTAAGACGGGAACGTGCAGGAGCAGTCGGGCCCTGAATCTGGCCACGTAAAGGGGACCAGGAAACACAAGCTCAAGGTGAGGTTCAGGGCCCTGGGAGGAGGGTCCACGCATCGGAGCCCAGACTCTGTCTGCTGAGCAGGGAGTGGAGAGCAGAGCAGTCAGAAGGACAAGGAACCCGGCAGCTGTGGGTGCCGACCTGAGAGGGGTAAGACGAAACAAGCAGAAGGGGCTTGGGTTCCGGGGTGTCCAAGGTCTGCACCCTACAAGGGCGATGACAGGAAGAGAGAGGCACTGGTAACAAGGGAGCCGTTGGAGCTGATTCTGTTAAGCCAACATGTGGGGAAAGCTTTCTGGCAAGGACCCAGGGCCCTGACATGCTGGTTCCACCGCAAATTATTGCAGATAGCAATTTAAAATATCAACTTTCCCTGTCGGGCCACAGGGAGAGAAAAGGGCAGGCAGAAGGAAGAGGCAGCTTGGTGGAAAGAATACTTGTGTTGTATAATTTCATTTCAATGTTAAACAGAAAGCAAATATAAATACAAGCCTCATATATGCTATGTAAAATGTTTATAGAGAGTATTAAAGTCAGCAGGGGTTTAAAAAATCCACATCAGAAGCAAACAGAGATTAAGATTCTAGCGGAGGGGAAAAGCAAATGTTATACCAGAGAATGATTTTAGAATATATACAAAAATAATAACGTAAATTGCCATTCACGTAGTCGATTTAACAAATGTTTTCCTATCGTGTTTTAGTTTAAACAAGGAGTCAGCAAAGTTTTTCTATAAAGAACCAGAGGGTAAATAATTTAGTCGCTGCAGGCCACACGCAGTCTCCGTCATATGTTACTCTTCGTGTATGTGTGTGTCTTTAATAACCCTTTAGAAGCCATTTGTGAGCTGTACAAACACAGATTGTGGCCATGATTTGGTCTGTGAGCTATAGCTCGCTGACTCCTGGTTTCAGTCCCAAAGTAGATTTCTGTTGACTGTGGAAAATTAGCAGATCATGATTGTGTTGACAGATTAATGATGAATTTATTTACTTTACTTTAGCAAAGAGTCTTAACACATCAAAAGGGATATTATCTACCTCTACGACAAATCCCACCCCATCAACAGAAAAGTTAGGTTCGTCTCAGAGAACCACCACTTGACATACTTATAACCCCATATAATCACAGCTTGTGTAGCAATCAACCTTCAGTTTAAGTAAATTAAAATTTAGTTTAGGCGGCCACTGATATACACACTCATCGGATGGGTGACAATGATGTGTGCCAATGAAAGGCGTGTGCTACAAAGACCTGTTGTTTTTGAAGCTTTTCTATAGTATTATTTTCTGGTAAAAAGAATTTCCTTCATTACTACTTACTCTGGACAGGACGGCGTCGGGGTACAAGGCGGGAGTGGACTCTGATCCCCACCTGTCTGGTCCGTTAGGGAATACTTAATATTTGTATATTCGTGCCCTTTCCTCTTGCTTTTCTGAAAGATGAAGGTTACATATATGAAGAACTGTGACTTTTTTAAGGAATAAAGAAGCAAAAAAAAAAAAAGCATTTCATGAGAGAGAGAGAGAGAGAGAGATTGGACCCTGAATACTATAATATTGACCAGTTCCTCAATGTAAATACTACACATAGGTGAAAAGTACCTTTGAACCATACAATTTAAAAGCAGAGAGTCACGCACTAACAACTTAAACCAAATGCATCTGTTTCTGAGCTAAAAGAGAAATTACATTTTCTTTGCTACATTAGCATCTAATCATTTCCTAATTCGCTTGCAACACATGTAATGATTTTCAGGTAAACAGTTGGGAAAAGAGCTTCAGAAATATAGTCATTCTAAGTAAAAATAGGCGCGAAGATGGTAGTACTCTTATCAGAAACAATAATATGCTTATCATATCTTCCCCACTACTCCCACGCCACCCCACCCCACCCTAGAAAAGACCTTAGCACTTTTAAAACTTTATTTTCGGCTCTAGATACTCTGGGCGGGGAACATGGCAAACAAAGCCAGTAGCATGTAATCTTGTCTCAGATGCAGATTGAACTACCTTTGGTAGGACTCCACTTAGATGATCTGTCACTCTACTCCTAAATTCGCCTAGGAATAACCAGTTCTGGAAATCTAATTTATCCAATTGCTATCACTATGTAACGCTGCATTCACTACAGGGGTACTGAGGAAAAGGCACATATTAGAATGGGTATCCGTATCAGATACTGACATACACGTGGGGAACTTTCATTTGCCATCACTAAGAGGGTAAGTTGGTGCCACCACTTGGGTGTGCAATTAGTCAGTACTGGCAGTACCAACTAGTTAGCATCTAATAATATTGAAAAGGCATATCTCCCTATAACCGTGAACATTTATTTCTTGAGAAACTCATGCACTTATGCCTAAAAGAGCTGTATAAGCATGTCCAGTGATGCACCATTCTTAACAATGTCCAAGAGAAATAATGAATATGATGTAGTCACATCATGACATCACATGCAACAGTGAAGAGGAACGAAGAGTGTACTGCATGTGTGTGTGCACGCACCTGTGTTTATCAAAACAGATTTCATAAACGATGTTAGGTGGAAAAACACAAACTGCAGAATAATAAGACAGTATGATATCATTTGGCTAAATCTCCTAAACATATAAAACAATTTCCTATATCATGTATAGGAATACCTGCATTTGTATTTTAAAACATAAAGAGACTGCAGGGCTAATGACTGTCCTGGGGTCCCAAGGGTGAAGAAGAGGGGTGGACCTGGGGGTGGTGATCAAAGGGAGCTTCGGCTGAACCTGCTACACTTGACTGCTTTTATGAAAGGAAAAAGATTTGAAAGAAATATGACAAAACCAAATGGTTGATTATAGGTGTGGTACCGTATTTTTTTAACTTTTCAAAATAAAATGTAAAGCATAAAAGGAATTAAACCTACCGGTGAAGTTTCTTTATCCTCTCCTTACTCAAAACTCATCAAAACAACAGTTAATAAAAAGTGGAAAATCTTATTATATATAAAACAAGGGAATGTTACAACTGCAGTCTATAAACTTTGAAGCATCTCTGCTACAATATGGTGAAAGCTGGACCAAAATCAAGAGGAGGCTGAGAACTGACACACATCCACTCAGACTATAGCAGGAAAAAGAACCCCCCATATGTCGCTGTCACAGAAGTGAGGCCTGGGGGTGTGGGGGAGCCACAGCAGGCCCAGGAGAGGTGGGGAAAGCTCAGTAGAGAGGCCCACATTCTGAAGGGCCCTTTCTGCTGTCCATCGCCACCCCCTAGCTGTGGCAGACTGGAGGTGAGGCAGGGCTAGAAGGGAGTGTCATTAGCCCTCTGACTCTACGGGCTTTACAGAGTCACACTGACCCCTGAACTCCAACACATGGATGTGCTCCCAGGGCAAAGGCGACACGGCATCTGAGACAACGAACCCAAACCGAAGCCATGGACCTCTTCGGCCATCCTGCCTCCCCTCACTACGGACACACCTGATAACAGAAGGATCAGCACAGGATCAATATGAAGATGGGGGATGGGGAAAGGTACCAATAAAAAACAAGGCAGATGGAGAAAACGCATCACAAAAGAAACTAAACAAAGAAGAGATAAAGCAAATAGTTCTGCATTAATATCACAGACTTTACAGATAAGAGCTTTCTTAAGAAAGAGCGAGTAAGAGATTATAAGAGAGAGATGAAAAGAAAGCTGCCAAAGCAACAGAAAGAAATAAAAGAAGAAAAAATAAATCCAATTAAAGGCAGCAAAAATAACTAAAAACACAGAATGAAACACTGAAGACAGATTAGCGAAAATATACTAAAAAAACTATTAATAAAATACATAGAAGTGATGGAAAGAGCAAATAAAAGATTTAATATACATAGAATTCCTGAAGATAGGAAGAAATCAAACAGAAAAAAAGTTCTAAGACATAATGCTAGAAAATGTTCCTAAAATTAAAACAAACAAAAAAACCCTGAATCTACATTTTAAAAGGGCACATAACATTAAGAAAAACTTCACAATCGATTTCCCAAAAATTAACAAGAAAGAAAGATCTCCAGGCAAAAAAAAGTCAATTACATATAAGAGAAATAAATAATCACATTGACTTTAGACTTCAACCCAGACACATAAGTCTAAAAAATCCTGGGGTGAGGGGAAGATGACCCAAGAATCTTATACACTGCTAAGTTATCCTTTAGATAGAAAAACCAGTGTTCAGACATTTTCTAGCACATAAAAACTTGGAATCAAATATCTTTGTTAAACAACCACCAGATAATGAAATCTAGCTAAAAGAGATACTAAATCAAATCAAAATAAAGAATTCTAAGAAAAAGAAATCATGATAAAAAGACTAGTGCAATGATTTATATACAGTGCTAACATTAAACAACTGTGGCAATTATAGAGATATAAATGTCACAAATCATGTCAAAAATCAGGTTAAAAATGTGCTAATTCTCTTTCAAAGGTGGAGTTAAATATCAATTATTATAATAAAACCAGTTAACATTTTAATCCTCCTAACTACCTTTTGAAATAGATGCTATTAGTAACCCTATTTTACAGGTGAGGAAGTGTGTGATTTCTATGTCATGCCCTTAAAAGAAAAGTTGGCAAACTAATGGCCTGTGGGACAAATCTAGGCTGAGGCCTTTTTGTAAGGTTTGTGACATAAGAATAGTTACCTATCTTACAAGTTTAATAGTTTTTAAAGGGTGAGAGAGAGAGAGAGAGAGAGAGAGAGAGAGAGAGAGAGAATATGCAGCCTGCAAAGCCTAAAAGATTCACTATCTGACTCTTTCCAGAAAAACTTTGACTCTCATATTCACAGGCAGCTGCTTGCCCTCCACTTTCTCCTGCTGAGACCATGTGGGAAAGGAAACATCCTATGGGACAGCAGAACAAGAAAGAATATACCTGGATCCCTGGATGACCCCACGGAGCAGAGCTGCCCTATACCCACCCATCCCAAATCACCTTCCAACTCAGAGTTTTACACAGATGAGAAATAAGCTTTTAGATCTGGTTTAAGCCACTATTATTCAGCTTCTGTCAAAGCAGCCAAACCAATTTATTAACTAATAAAGCAGTCGTTACAGAACTTATAGTCTAGAGAAAAAATTGCAAAAAAGAAATCCAAGGAGAAAATGTGTTGTTTCGTCTACACAGTATTTTAATCTTTTGAACTGTTTTTAAAAATCTAAAGGCATTGTGAATAATTACCTTTGAATAACTGCAGGTGTTTAGCACTGAAAGACTGGCTTATGTAAGAAGCAATTTTTAAGATGATACGATATAATTTAAAATGAGATATTAGATGGGCGAATTGGCAGAGAACTTTACTTATTTTTAAACTTATTCTAAATTTTAAAAATCCTAACTCATTTTTTGGAACAAAAATTAAAAATATAAAATAAAAACTGAAGCATAAACTTGCTTTCTACTCAATAATTCTTTTAAAAATTGTGCTAAAAAACACATAACATGAGATATAGTCTCTTAACAAACTTTTAAGTGTACAGTACAATATTAACATATGCAATTGTTGAACAGTAGATCTCTAGACCGTTTTCATCTTGCATGACAGAAGCTGTATACCTACTGAACAGTAACTCCCCATTTCTCCCTCCCTACTAAATACTTTCTTAAAAGTCAAAATCAATATTTTACATACGGTGATTATAAAAGGATTTTCTAATGAGGAATAATTAATACAAATAAGACAGGATTTCAATGAATCAAAGTAGCTCAAGGAAAAGCATTAACAATGCCAGAGTATTTTTAGCTTACTTAGGAAGAACAAGAAATGACACATTCACAAATCAGACAAGTTTGTTTCTCAGTACTGTGACAGCCCAGGGTATCTTACAGCTTGGGAAAATTCTCAGGGGATAAGGGTTGTTTTGTTTTGTTTTGTGGGGGTGGAGGGAAATTTGTTTCAGAGGCTCCCCAAAAAAGATCTGGAATTGATGTATCATCCACCCAGATTCAATAACATAGCATATGTACCAAGCCTTCGGAAATGTTTATAATAAATCCTATGGCCTTGCCAACTGTCACAGTGCCAAGGCTGAGAGAAGGAACTAACCACAAGGTTCTAAACTCATCTGGCATTAAATATCTCACCATGTGAAGGAACTCCAGTTACATTCTTGAACTGTAAATTACAAAAAAGCCCAAACACCAAGAGCAGGAAAAGACGGTAAACTGCAAATGCCCTTGTAGACTACAGAGCAACAAGACTGCTCATTCAGCATGCCCTGGGTTCAGATGTCAGGCTTACAAACACCCTGACTCCTTCCATATCTATAGCAAAGTCTTCCCGGTTCTCTCCGTGCTCACCATTGGCCCCACCTGCCCTGTCCAAACTACCATCGGTTCTCACCTACACTGGCCCCCCTGCAGCTGCTCAAGCCTAGAACATATTCATTCTTTCCCCACAAGCCAGGGCCCCCTTTTTAAATTGAGGATCTTTTTATGCCACTCCCCTGCGAGCTCAAAATCTGGTCTCTGCTTACTCTTCCAGTCCCACCCATCACACCCCATGCTCCCTCTCTGACTCCCTCTACTCCAACCATTCTGATTTATTCCCACTTCAGGAGCATGGCCACTTATATTCCCAGTATCTGGCCCAGTGCCCAGCGCATAGTGCAACCCACTTCGACTAACGCAGGAATGAATAACCAAATGAACGAAGTGAAAATAAATGCCCTTTTATTGGACTGAGGAAATTAAGGAAGATCTGTGAAGAAGCATAAGTGTAGGGAAATAAACAAAATAGTCAGGACAAATGGGGGCATGGCCTCACGTTAACTCAAACTTCCCAGGTGGTGAAACTTAAGTTCCACGAAGCAACAGCTATGTCTGTCTTGTTCTGTTACATCCTCTGCATCTAATCAGTGTCTGGAACACAAAAGGCACCTGAACATTTCTTAAAGGAACACCAAACGAAATGTTTAACAAAATATAAAATATAAAAAGCTGAGCGGTAACTGCCGAAGCATGCCAATTTAAGTCTTGATGGCGACAACTTAAATTCAGCCTACACTGGTGCACTTCTTTCCTGGCTCGGTGTGATTACAGAATTTTTAAAGGTAACTTCTATCCTATAGTATGGTTCACTCAGAGAGAATACGGCAGCTTAAAGACGATCTCTGTGGGATGTACAATTACTTCCTTCAAAGAAGAGTTGCCTAGTTTGTAAATCTGATTTCCACAGGGGTACAGATTAACAATTCTGAAACTATTTTACAAATTAGGAGTAAGTTGTACATCAGGCAGCCACGTTTCTCCCAGTTAGAGACATTACAAATAAGCAAGGGGAAGGCTAGAATGAACCGCGGGATGCTGAATTAGAGAAGGAGACATCAGTATGAACTCAAGTTTAGCTTAATATACATACACGTAGACAGAGAAACTATTACAGATTTATGTGAATACATGATTAATACAGCGACACTATTTCCCAGCTCTGTCTACTGAGAGGACGTAGAAGCAATAACACCCACTAGCAATGAGCACACCCAACACGCAGAACTTGGTTTCTACATGCCAGTCTTTAGTAAACTGAACCAGCACGCCACACAAAAATGGCTGATTCTAGTGCCAGGATGAGAAAAACGTAAAATGAGCCTGGAGCATCTTACAGTGCCAGAAGGTAAGGATGTGCTCAAAAACAAAAGGATAGTGACATGTCAAAGGGACACAGGAGCCAACTTGAAAAAGCTCCCAATAACCAAAGCTGCAACAATGTGAATAATAAAACAAATAGCACAGTATTAAATTATAATCCAAAGTATAAAATAAATATGGTTGAGTCCATACTGATATAAATACAGTTGATCCTTGAACAACACATGGGTTAGGGATGCCAACCTCTCATGCAGTCAAAAATCCATGTATAATTTTTGACTCCCCCAAAACTTAACTACTAATAGCCTACTATTGACCAGAAGCCTTACCAATAACATGAGCAGTCAATTAACACTTATTTTGTTATATGTGTCATATACTATATTCCTACAATAAAGCTACAGAAAAGGAAACGTTATTGAGAAAATCATAAGAAAATACATTTACAGGACTATATGTGTTTATTGAAAAAAATTGTGTAAGTGGATCCACACAGTTCAAACTTATGTTGTTCAGGTTCAACTGTAAATAGTAAATAATACTTGGAGATGTTGGATAAATAAATGAAGAAAGGGAACAAATCTTCCTTACAAAAGAATTCTAAGTAAGTCACGTTGATACTACCCACTCTAGGATAGATGGAGCCTAATTTCCCTTCCCTGGGGTTTGGTCTGCACTAAATGACTCACGTCCCAAGAACGGAGTAAAGAATGGGGAGAAGAGTTGTGGTACAGTGAGAGGAATCTGGCAGACATGACCTAAACCTTGTGACAGAGGCTAACATCACCAGGCCATGTTGGTACTTACTGGGCAGACCCTGAGCAACGAGAAGGACACTTCACCATCCACCTCTGCAGTACTTTTCCCAAAAGCCATCACTCCAGCCTAAGCATTGGAAAACACCAGAAAACCCCAAACTGAGGCGCCCGACATTCACAATGTGGTGAAGTCCAGTAGCGCTGCCACTGCCATAAAGCGGTTCCCTCAGCAATGGCTCCACATTACAGCTGTGATGGGCAAAAGTATGGCAGCAGCTGTCGCTGCCATAAGGCAGGTTCCCTAACAACAGACGTGGCCTGACATCCACTGTCGCAGTCATGAAAGCCAGCAAAGACTAATAAACTATCACAGATCAGAGGAAACACGTAGGATCCTGGACCGGATTATAAGACAGAAAAAGGTATCAATGGATAAAATGGCGAAATCCAAATAAATTGTAGAGCTTAATTAATAGCAATATTAATTAATGTTAATATTTCAGTTTTGATAAATGTACCACGGTTATACAAGATGCTTACATTAGGGGAAACTGGATGAAGGTTAGAGGAAATCTCAATACTAAAAATTGTTCCAAAAGAAAAAGTTAATTTAGAAAAACCTATTGGAGGGAGGAAGAAGAGTTGTATGTATGCGTGTGTGTATATAAAGAGAACTGGACTAGAACAGTAATTAATTAGCTAATTAGCAATTAAAAAACTATTATGTCGGCACAAACAAGCACATCCAGTACCCAGATCTTGGCTTCAAAATACCAACTCTCTGATGGAAAGAAACAGGACGCCTTTGATAAATGGCTGGGAAAGTACAAGGTGAACCTGGATCATCTTGTGGTATCAGAAAGTATAAGGAAGTATTCAAAAATGGGAACATAGCACAGGAACCAACTTGAAAGGGTTCACACTCGCCAAATATGGGACAATTTAAGCAACAAAATAAATAAAAGTAATAGACTGTAATCCATTGCGACATAAATAAATAAATGAATAAATAACTAAGGGAGAAGGGAAAACTCTTCCTTAATAGTCGGCTTCTAACATGAAAAGGGAACGATGGAAAGAGAAAATCGCCACAGGGCAAATATCACAGGAATAATTTTTCCAGGTAATGAATGAGTGTTAAATTAATTAGTGGGCAAAAGTATGATGCAGAATTGGTTAATCTCAAGTATTCACCTACCAGATATTAATTAAAAAGAGAAAAAATATTAAGTTGACTTTGGAGAAATCTAACCAACAACAATAATGAAACAAATCAACGTAAGGTGCCCCCGATGTGAGGGACACATTATTTCTGTGACAGTACTGTCGAAAATGCATGACCTGAATCTAAGCAAGAGAAAACACCATACGAATCCAAATTGAGGGGCATTCTATCAAAAAACTGGCCTGAATTCTTAAAAAATATCAACGTCATGAAAGATAAAGACTGAGAAACTGTCCCGGATTAAAGGAAACTAAAGATACATGACAATTAAAGGCACCATGTGAGCCTAGACCGCATAAACAGTATTAATAGGACAAATTGACCGATTTTGAATACGTTCTACAGATCAGAAAAGTTTTATATCAATGTTAATTTCCTGATTTTGATATTTTTATTATGGTTATATAAGATAATATCCTTATTTCTAAGAAATACACATCAGAGAATTTAGAGGCAAAGGGGCAATAATGCAACCTACAAACATTTCATTAAAAAATTGTATATGGAAAGAGAAAGAAGGAAGGGGCGAGAGAGAGACTGGGGGAAATATGAATGAATAATAAAGTAAGTGTATTAAAATGTTAACAGGAAAGCTGGGTGAAGGGAATTCCACATGCCGTTTTTTGCAAATAAAAAAAAATTAATACTATAAATGGAAGTTAACAAAAAAATCTACTTTCAAGTAAATGGCAGTGAGAACCATCTATAAAAACTTGAGAATTTTCTCAATCTTGCTTTATTTGCATTTTCCCCTGAATTCCCACCTCCGGTTCTGCATTTCCTCCTGCCCCGTGCTGTCTTATTTCTCTACTTCCTTCCCCCGCTGCTCTCCACCCATAACTCATTTTCTCTTTTTCGTTTATCCTTCTTTGCAAATTCTTTCACTCCCACCGTTCTTACCTCTTCACGATTTTGGAAATGACTATATTTCAATATGATCAATTACCACGAATGAGTTTTCTTCTTAATTGTAAAATCGGATGGGTTCAATGTTTTTAAGTCTGCCTTTAACCTTTGGCCAATTGAAAGTATTTCTTTATCATGAAGTCAGGTAGCAAGTTCCTACGCTGAATCAAACAATATAATGCAGAAAACTACATATTATAAGGATCCCATTTTTAAAAATAAATAATCTAAGCCTATATAATTTTTTTAAAACACCAAGACATGCTGGCACCAAAAAAGTATTGGCTGAATGCACAGAATGAATGGATGCAGGAATGCTTTCGTGCACGCATCTAAGCTCTCGTGCACGCATCTAAGCTTTCGTGGGGCGGGATTACCAGGGACATTCAGTTTCTATATTCTATATTCCATAATACTTAAATGATTAGAGACTATGTTTTGCTTTTGTCTACCCTCACCCCCCACAAAAATAAAGGGTAGTAAAAAAAGGGTTTTTTTTTAAGTTCCTAAATCCAAATTATAACCTCAGATTTAGGGTCACAGAGACCATATATGGTAATGAGATCTGAAGTGCTATAAAAGCTGGAAGGGGAAGTCTCCAAATTCTCCAAAACAAGGATAAAACCCAAAGCTCTGAATGAAATAAGAGCTTTTCCCCAGCTTTTCTCAGCAAGACTACACTACATGCTTCAAGATTCCCAATTTCCAATTCGTACCAGTGTGCCGCAGCCTTCTCTCTGTATTTATCGGGAGTCCTTTAAATATTCCTGCCCCAAATTACATATAACTAGAAGACAAATATATGATGGCCTATAGTAACCATCTAAACATTTCATAGCACTTACAATAACACAAAATCAGATTTAAAGCACGAAAAGTTCAAAACCTGTAGCTCGTTGGTTTTTTGACCTTACATTTCTATACAAACACTGTTTCTGAAGATGATTTTGTACAATGAAACTATCCAGTGAGTGTGCTTGTGTGGACTGAGAACCTACTAACTAACCAACTGGCTAAGCAAGTTTTGTGATAACATGGCTGCTGTTCTGCTAGGCTTAGAAATCTTTCGATTAGGTGGCAGGTCCCATTTTGAGAAGATTTTAGTTCCATTTTGAGAAGCTGAGCTCTCTGGAAGGCAATAAACAGAGTAAAGCAGGCAAATATCACAGATGTGTAGGCACTACCCCATCTGCAGCATAGAGTTGGGGCCGGGGTGGGGGAGGGGAAGGAGATAAGCGCAGCTCCCCAAAAGAGCAGTCTCCTCATTTCCCTCATCTCAGCTTATTCCTAATTAACTCCGCTTTGTGTCTGTTATGAATAGCTTCAAATGGAAATGCTCCAACTCCACGTTCTTCTTCATTCTGCATGCTTATTAAAACTGAAATTTCACTGTTTCCAACTAGACTAAATTGGTGGTTCAAACCACTGTGTGCTATTAAGAGTGAAGCATTCATTTAAGAGATGAAATCAGGATAAATATGGCCTGGATCAAAACTGGAACTGGCTGGAAACTTCGAGGCTTTGAGTTCTAAGCACGCTGTGCGAGCCTGGGAAACTCCTACCCTTTCTACGTGGCAGCTCTCCAATCTGTCAGGTCAGGATGACAGCATGGTGCCCTCCCGCCCGAGCTCCTCCAGACTGAAAACTCAGATCGGTGAAGTAGGGAACGCTTTTCAGAGACGCCCTTACTGGCTGGGACCTCATTTTCCATTCCCGAATAGTCAGTCGCCTCTCAGAACCTGCCCCGATCGAAAGGAGAGCATCTGCAAGCCGCTCAGAACAGAAAGCGAGAACCCATGTGCCAGTCCGTCCAGGCTCGGTACCTGCTCTTCTTCAATTCTACGCTGTAGTGTTTCGATATAATGCTGGACGGCCATATAGATGAATCGGTACTGTGCTTCTGTCTGGACCATCCCTGACCTCTGAGACCGCACCATCTGAATTGTTTTGGGAACGTCGATGTCACAGTCAACGCCTACAAAGCAAGTACCACGAAGCATCAGGAGAACTGCAGAGCCGCAGTAAAGTGGCTTAATGTACAATTTGTAGCAGACTCAGATAAAACAAATTTATTCTTTAATGTTCTCACCAAATATGCTCCAACGGCTACAGCACAGGCCTTCTGACTGAAAACCAGTGATCCCAGAAGATTAAAGTATCAGCAGTCAGGATCCCCTTACTCCCCAACAACACCACCCCATTCCATCAGCAAGGATTAGGTGGCTGGGTAGAGACCCCACAACGTCGTCAACAAAAGGCCACAGCAGTGGGATCGACAAACCCTAGGCTTCATTGTATGCCAAAAGCTCAAATAGCATCACTTCTGTTCTCGGGCAAATGGGCTGAAAGTTGAAGTCTTCAGCCCAGATTTTTGTGAAAAATTTTTAACATTCAAATTTCCATCCCCGGGCTATTTTTACCAGCACTTTCCTTCCATGTACTAAAAACAAGAACTGTAGCTTCTTGCCCCCGCACCCCCACCCCCGCCCCCCTGATGACCTACCTTTCTCTCTGATGATGTCAATAAGGATATCGATCACAATAAATGTCCCTGTCCGGCCAATTCCAGCACTGTGGGCAGAAGGACAAAAAGCAATGACATCAGAGCCATTCATGGGGGTTTTATACTCAAAACCAGCTATTCATTTTAACAGAACCAGTGTCTGCTCTTGGCAGTATTTTTAAGATTGTCTATTTATATTTGAAAATATATTTGCTAAGAGGACTTTAGAGTCAGTCCAACCTGCACTTAGAGCCCAGCTTGCCCAGCACAATGTGCCCGAGGCATGTCTCTTAACCTCTCTGACTCTTGGTTTCCCCGTCTGTGAAACGGGGATAACAGTACATACTTTACAGGGATGGTATGAGGATTAAGTGTGAATCATGAAAAAGCCCGGGCTCACACACGAAAAAGGCTGGTAAAGAATAAGTAGTTTCATACACATCTACTTGCCCAACATATGAATGAGATTTAGGAAACTAAACTTTCCCCAGTATAAAATCGTGAAGCCCAAACTTAGACACCCAACCCCTGCAAACTGGGGTGGAGGCCATGAGCATAGCTTCCAGAAGCCTAGGTGGGGACTGGTCCAAATCATTTGAAGCAAACAAGTGTATTATCAGGGGCAAAAATATATCTCATTTCTGTGGTATAAAGAATAAAATCGCAATCAAAGAGATGGACCCTAAATTACTATACAAAAATGTCTCTAAATGCAGTTTATCCATGCTTCAAATAAGATTAAATTTTCCCCACAGTTAAAGAGGTGGGGGTGGGTAGATAAAAAGAAGCCCTGGGCCTAGGAGACCCCAGGGCTGTGGCCTAGAGAGAAGGGAGGGGCTGTCACCTGCAGTGAACCACCACAGGCCCCGCGTCCACGATGCTCTCCTGCTTATGGTGGACTTCCTCCAGGAAGTCCAGCACGCCCCCGGGGTCACTGGGCACTCCGTGGTCCGGCCAGGTCCGAAAGTGGTATTGCCAGACCGTTCTCTCCGTATTCCCCTGGAGTAGAGCCAAGAAAAACCAGAAAAGAATTAAATAAATCAAGGAGTTGAGGCCTTGCCCAATTTCGAGCTTTCTCAGAGCCTACGTGAGCCGAAGGCACTGGCTGGCACAGAAGCTGCTCACGCTCCATCTGAAGGTCCCCCTCGGACTTTCCCAGATCACTTCTCCTTTTGGACCTGACTGGGCAATCCTGGAGGCAACTCTCTGCCTCTGTCACCAAACCCAGATGTCTAGTGTGGCAATCTGTTCTTCAAGAGACGCCGACCTGAAATCGGCCCTCTGAATCACCAGCGGCCGGCGATGGCGCGGATCCTCTTCGTCCACGTGTAGCTCAGCTCAGGAGACACAGGGCTGTCCTCCCACCAACAACAGGCTGTCCCTCATATCGCTCGTTCCTCTTCGCCCTTCGGTACCCAAACCTCCTCCCCACCCCCAGCCACACACTTTTATTCTAATATCATATTTTAAACTCCAGTTGAGTGCAACGTAGATGAGAAGACAGGCTTTGCAGCCAGATGGCTGGATTGAGGCCCAAATCCCAGCACACACTCACTGTGGCGCCTGGACATCCTAGGCCTCAAATTCCTCTTCTGCAAATGGGAATAATAATCCCTCACTATTAATACCATTGTGAGGATTAAACAAGAGCAACTAAACACACGGCCGCTGCTCAGCAGATGAGGGGAGACTCAGCGCACTGGCACATCTCAGGGGAGTGATCACTGATGAAGGTCAACAGTGGTCCCAAGACCACAGAAGACCCCACGTTCTGGGACTACCCAGGTTAGGTCATGGAGCAGCACTATTCGTTGCTACATCTTCTTATATATCTGGAGACAGTCTAAGCTAAGCGACATTTTTAAAGGAGATTTTTTAAAAAGGAGACAGTAATTAGACTAGTGTCCCCTACCAATGACCTTCAGGCCAGCCAAGGACTCTGAACCACAATTAAGATTTTTTTTTCTTGAATTATGTGCTTTTAGTTTGCTGGAAAAGATTTTTCTGGGTGTTACCAGTGAGCTAAAATCCAAGGGGTGACACAGTCACAGAAGACAGTCAGGGAATGAGACCCAGCCGCCCCTGTGTACCCACGCTCCTTCTCCTCGGTAAACGGTCACTGAGGCCTCGGCCCCAGCTCCTCCTCCGCAGGCATTTAGGAGGCTTAAATGAGATTATGTGATAGCGCTTTAGAAAAAGGGTAACTTGTTATACAAAAAGCAGATAATATGAGACCATCAATTCGGAAGAAATGATTGGTCCCATATCGGCAACTATATCAGAGGGTACAAAACAGAAACCCAAACGCTGACATTTCCCATTCTTGCTACTCAAAAATCTCTGATAACGAGGAGATGGGTAGTTTATCACTACAACTGAAGAAAACCCTATCTAGAATCTTTGTCCAATGTCTTCTTAATCTCTCTTGCATTTCTGCTTGACAGCTATGATTTTTTCTAGCTCCCTTCACAGTCTCTGCAATAGATTGAACCTCTTGCCTCTCCCCACTGTCATCAGAACTGAACCCCGCTGACATCTCAAGCTCCAGCATCCTACCCGGGCCCACGCCGTGCAGGCTTCCTGCTCTCTTCCGTCCCCACTACCCACAACCGCCACCTCAGGGAGCTCACCAGACGCTGAGCCCCTCCTCCACGCACCACCGGCCTCCTCCCGCCCTCGCTCCCCCTCATACCTCATCCGGCTGAGGATTCCGTCCTGACATTTGTTCTCCATCACCTACTTCCGATCCCTCCACCCGCTCTCCATGCACTGCACCCGGGCGAAGACCCCAGGCCTGGAAGACCCCAACCACCCGCTTCCTGTTTCATACCGAAGGAACAAAGTAGAGCGTCCATGCAGAAAATGCACACAGCCAAGCGATGGGAGTGTCCCTAAATATTCGTGTTCACCACCTCAGATGGGCACTCAGCTCCGCCCAGAAACTTGATGGATTTCTTGCTTTTTCTACATAATTACTATTTCATACTTTTCCCCACTTTCCTCCACTATTTTGTCTCTTCTTAGAGTCCTCAAATGTCAATTGATGGCCTTTCCGTGTGTCTGATAGAGTTCATAAAGAAAATCCATTTCGGTTCCCCTACCTGTATCTGTGGCCACCTTCTCCTTTGTCCCTCCTGTTGCCACAGAAGAACTAGCCCTCCACTGATCAAAACCAATCCATCCACGATGCTCTGGATCCCACCTCCCCTCCTCGTCCAGCCTCCATCCTGCATCCCCTCCCTGGCATCTTTGCTTTGATGTCTCAAAGGCATCTCAAACTTTGCTTCACATGTCCGGGAGGTTATTCTTCGTCCTCCCTCTTTCCTCAGATCCGTGCCACCCACCCCGCTTCTCAAGCTAGAAAACTGCAGTCCTCAACCCCACCGTCACCCCTCCTTTGTGCCATCAACGAACCTTCCCCCGCCAGCCTGCCTGCTCTCCACAGTCACTCAAGCTCCTCTTTCTATGTTCCCTATTCCCCGCCTCTCTACCGTTTTCACCTCCGCAGAATTCCAATCCCAGCCCCACTCACTGTCTCGTACACCTTCCAGCTATCCTGACCTCTGCTTCAGGCTCAAAACCCTCAGATGGCTTTCGCTCCTCCTCCTCCGACGGCCACACTAGCCCCCGCCGCCCCACTGTCATCATCCCCAGGCAACTCGCGCATCCACCACTTCTCTTCCAGTTTATTCTGGCATTTTAACATAATATTCATTTCCAAAGGAAGGAATAAAAAGTAAAACAAAACAAATGAGAGTAAAAAAAAAACCTGCCTGAGTCTCTGGGATACGTGGAAAGGAGATCATCAGACCCAGGGGCCTCTGAACAGGCCTCCCAGTCACTAGGGTCACCCCATCCCAACCCCCACACTCCCGCCCCCAGGGCTGTCAGACATGTTCCTAGCACATGGCTCTGCACGTGTGTTCACCTGGCACAAGAACCATCATAGGTTCCATACTGACCAATGAATAAAGTTCACATCTCTTAACAGGATAGTTAAGACGCTTCCTGACTTGGTCCCAAACTCAAGATTCATCACTGGCCTTTGTTCCCCGTAAATCCCACTTGCCCACAGTTTGCACTTCAGCACCTCCATGTGGGATGTCGCCTCTCCACCGTCTTCCCCCACGGAACCCCCATCCTTAAGGCCCAACCTCTCCTGAGACCATGTCCCCAATGCTCCAGCTGAAAGGAAGCCTGTGTCTGCTCTGGAGCATAGGTACTTGTATATGTGGCTTTTTGCTGCTATGTAATTGTAATTCCTTGAGGACAAAGGCTATTTCATTCATCTTTGTGTCCCCAAAAGACCTGGAATAAGTAAGCCCTTCTCTAACGATGAAATTAAATAAATCCAAATCTAACCCTGCTTTGTAAAGTGAGTCACTCCAGGGACAAATCTGAATTACATACACTTAACATCTGACACCACAGAATTAGATCTCTAGATAAGCCTCAGGGCCTTTGCACTTGCTGCTCCCTCTGCTTGAGATTCTCTTCTTCTGACATTCTGGATGCCTGGCTCCAGAGTGCCTCAGCTCAAGTGACACTCCCTCAGAGAGGCCCTCCGTGTTTACTCCATCTCAATACCCAGTCGCTCTCTAATATACTATCCTGTGGCCCTCACAGCACAATCAGAAGCTTCGCTGGTCATCTACTTTTTAACCTTCCGTCTCCCTAGGCTCGGTGAGGGCAGAGGCTGTACCTGTCTTGTCTACAAGGTACCAGCAGTGCCTCAACTGTACGTGGCACATAGAAGGCACCTTATTAATGGCTACTAAATCAGGAAGTGAACGAATGCATGAATGCATGCTAAATGAGCAACTGCATGACCCTGCGTTACTGCCTACCATGAACAGTTACCAAAGTCTCTAAAATACGACAATATACTTACTTGTCCGACCTTGGAAAGTTTAAGTTCTCTTAACGTATAGTCATGAGCGGCACTTTCTTTGACGTTCCTAACGCGCATGACGCCGTATTCTTTTAGAGCGTACTCGTCGGGCCAGTATTTGACACATTTACTCTGGAAAGGATCAGAGGAAAGACAATTAATCTCTGTGAACTCTGACCTAAAAGCCTAAAGCAGCAGAAGGCGAACGTTCAAGTCTTGCTTAATGAGCACTAACATGGACTACGGCCAACCTAGTATTTAACTGTTGGATTTTCAAAGAAATAGAAAGAAGAGCTTGAATAAGAAAAGCAGGTGCTTGGAGAACGAGGGAGAAGAGGGATGACAACGGCGCCTTGCAGAGTGACCCGATCCAAGACACAGGTCAAAGGTGAGAAATGCTTGTTTATCTCTCTCTAAAGAATCGAAGATGCAAAGGGAGGGACTGGCCAGTTGGAGGGTGCTGTCTAGCAGCTACTGATTTCTGAATTCTAGAGATCTGCCAGTCGCTCCGCAGGGAAGGCGAGCAGGGACTCTGGAGGTGGACGGGCCGCCCAACGAGCCAGACGATCTGGTTCATTTCCGCCCCCCGCACCTTATCTAACCCAACTGTGAATACCTCCAGCACAGAAAGGCAGCCGAAGGGGTTTTAAACCAGCCGCTTTTTCTATATCCAGATCCATTTGATACCTACTTCACACGTGACCTTCACTTAACTAGGTGCCTGGGAATGCCAAGCCCGCAAGAGCAGGCGGATGGAAAAATACAGCACCAAGAAAATCATTCTTGCTGTCAAAGAGGAAGATATTCCAGTCAATGAGAGAGGGGTCTATATATTTGTGATGTGTCCTGGGCAAAGAATGATTTTGTATTTTGGAGGTTTTTTTCTGGGCGTGGTCACCTACATCACATACTTTCTGCAACCGAGACACAAAAACCAGCAAGAGAAATCTTCCTTGTATGTGAGAAATTCAGTTACAAAACTAGAAATAAAAAAGCAGCTGCAGACTATCCCCGCGATCAATGATTAATTGAATGAAAAGAAAAACATGGTAGGAGGAAAGTCCAACAGAACGATTTAATAGATGGTGTGACTTTTTTGCTTGGCACAGTTTGGGGGCTTTTATTTATTATTATTTTGAATTCAGCTTTCCCTCCAGTTTTTGCAAATCCAAATGCCTCTGTGACTCCTTTGATACCATTTCCCCACCCCCCTGAAAAAAACGCTTTTAATATTAATTGTACTCAATGCTGTTACTGGCTGATCAATTCTGAGAACTGCTACAGCTTAAGAGAACACAAAATTAAATCACAACTCTGAAAACATTTTAGCTGACTTTAAACATCTGCAAACTACTGCAGCCTGCCTCCGACTTTTTCCAAAGTCTAAATGAAAACCTTGACAAACAAATTCTAAAAGGTCAGAGCTAATACTCTGGCTTTTAAATCTAAGCCCAGGAATCAAAGAGAATCCAGAGTCTGGCTTTCCTTCTGTGCAGCGGGAGGGTACTGAGGGAGCAGGGTGTCAGAAAGGCCTGAGGAGAGAATAAAAGCCCATCGTGTCATCCTCTCCACCCATCAAACGAAGAAGATGATGGGAAAGCAGGCACAGACCGGGATGAGGAAGTGAGGGGTGACGCCGGAGTGATTCGGCCCAACGTCTGTCCTCTGAAGTGACACGAGCACCCTCTCTTCACAGCCCCCAAGAACTCAGAGAGCAGGTGGCCTCCGATAACTACAATCAGGCAACACGCAGGACAGAGGGTTCAGTCTTCCTTTCCATACTTAGGGAAGGTGACACTCACCTGACGTAGAAATTATGAAGACATCTTAACGTGTCCATTAATTCAAGGACAACTGATGTTACTGCAGACATATACTGCAGGAAGTCTTTGATTCGCAATGGCCAGATCGGGCCTCAAAGGTATTCAGAAGTGTACCAACTAGTAGTACAATGACAAAAATCTCATAAAATCAGAATGCCTTTCACAACTGATATGAAAATCATTTGGAGGGCTAAAATTCAAAATCACCCGTCTGCCTTAGATTTAAATGATACGCATGACCGCTACATTCCATGCGATTTTTAGATGAATCAATTAAAGTACATTTAAAAAGAACTTTGACTGGGACACAAACAAAAAACACCTAACTTTTCCATGTAACAAAACCCAAGTACATGGGCTCACTTTGGGACAACACATAGAATTACCACTTAATGAGATTGGTCTGCTTCTCTATCAGTGTGGGATGTTACGATTTTTAGAAACTGAAGTGTCGTGAATAATGTGGGGAGATGGGTACATGGCACACTCTGCTGGGGGGAGTGTATACTGGGACAATCACTATGGAAGGCAGGTGGGCAGAACTTACTTAAATTTACAACACGCACATGCTACAACCTAGCAATTCTTGAAGTCTAACCTAGAGAAATACTTGCCACATACACACAAAAGCAAGAAGACTATTTACTTCAGCACTGTTTATAAAGGCAAAAACTGAAATACTTAAGTGCCCAATGCATAAATTGGTTAAATAAACTATAATACATCCATCCATACCATGGAATATCAATCAATTACTAAAAAGAATGAGATAGGCCAATATGTACTAACAGTCGGAGTTAGAACATAATTAATGGGTGAGAAAACCCCACAATGCACACACAATTAAGTTACTGTATAAAAGAACTTTTTTATACAGTATTTTCCAGAAAATAGTGCTATATGCTTCTACAAGTATATATGTAAGTAAATATATGTATATACGTAAATGTAGGTATGTGAGGTCCACGGTAATGCCTATAATACATGAACGTATGCAAATACCAAGAAAATAGTGTAGAATAACACAAATCAGACTGATAACAGGGTTTATGTTGGAGGAGGATAGTAAAATGGGTGGGTGAGGGATGGTGACAAATACAATTTTAACTGTGATGTGTCTGAATATTTATAAACATACTGTTTAGATAATTCAAATTAATTTTCAAATGCTTAAAAGTCATGGTAAATATAGTTTATATGTCCAATGAAATAAGCGTTTATTTATTAGTGCCCTAATCACCTGAAAGTAACAGACAGGCCTTCTAACACTCCTTTTTGACCACTGCTTTTGCATTCAATACGATAACAGGGCTGGATTTACTGTCTCACCTTAAACAAATAAAGAAACTAGAAAAATGACATGATATATATAACAAGATTAGTGCCAAGGACATTAAAACAATTATAAATATATTCCATATGTTCAAAAGGTACAAGAAATGATGCACTTGTGAAAAAGAGAAAAAAATATTAAAAATACTCAAATAAAACTTCTAGAGATGAAAAGGACAATGTCTGCTACGAAAAAAAAAAACAACACAATGAATAAGACTAACAGCAGATTATATGCTGCAGAAGAAAAGATTAACCTAAAGACATATAGCAAAAGAAACTATCCAAAAGGAATATGAAGGGAAAAACAACTGAAAAAAATGAACAAAGCCTCAGCTAACTCTAGGATAACTTAAAACAGCCCAATACACATGTCACTGTTATCCTAAGGTGTGGGGAGGGGGGGAGGTAGATATTTGAAGAAATACTAAATATAATTCAAATTTGAAAAAAAACTGTAAATCCACAGATCCAAGAAGCTCAACGATCTCTGAACAGAAGAAACAAGGAAAACTACACCAAGACACAGCACAATCAGATCTGTCTACTTCTTTTATGCCAGAGGGTCAGTTAGAGTAAGCTTAATTTGCTTACCCAGTTCTTAATATGGTCAACTTGATGTGTCCATTATTTTAAAAATATTTTCTCAGAAGAGGATGTAGCATACCTTTCCTCTCTCCACTTCTTTCGTTGTCATGACAATCACTCGGGAGTTCTCTTGAAACACCATCCGCCAAAAGTCATTCACCGTATTTTGCAGACAGCCTTGTGTGGCAATATAACTCTTTTTGGGCTTGGAATTGTTGCATTTGGTTTCAAATTCAGGCTAGAAATTTAGGAAGAAAATCCTTCAAACAACTGAAAGTTGCTTTTCAGGACACAAGGAATGATTTAAAATACAAAAATAGGTTCGCCGTGTACAGTCAGAAAACGCGGTGAAAAGCTAAGTTTACCATGATAATATTTGCATTGATGTAATCTGAAACAGGCTCACTGGGATCACCGTCGTGCAGAACAACCCTGGTGTGATCAACTGGAAGGAAAAGAGACCAAGTCAGAAAGATATTCAGATCTCTTCAGGACGAATCAGTTCAAACCAGTTAATCCTCAACTTTGTCCAAATTCTATTCATTTAATGATAAAGCCACATAAAACATTAGATCTGAAATAAGTACAACAATAATCTAAATACTACATGATGCCTCATAATGCTTTCTCTAAGAAGAAAGCATTTCCTGGTTTTGATAATATACTATGTCACTTTCCTGGTTTTGATAATATACTATGGATATATTAGGATATTTTCATTGGGAGAAGCTGGGTAAAGGGTACATATTTTTTAACTTCTTATGAATCTAAAATTATTCAAAACAAAAGTTTTTTGTTTTTTTTTTAAGGAAGGGTAAAGTACAGACAAATGACATGATGTCTAAGATTTGCTTCAAAATAATTTGGAGAGAGAAGAGAAGTAGATCAGAGCATAGATGAAACAAGACTGGGCATAAATTGACAATTGGAGCTGGGAGATGGGTACGTGTGCATTCTTTATACTATTCTGTTTCCTTCTGAATACATTTGAAACTTTCCATAATAAAAAGGATTTTGTTTAAATGAAGCAGAATGATATAAAACACCTAAAAGGCAAGATTCTGATAGTATCGACTGACCAAATTCTGCACATTAGCAGCATACCAATCTGAGTGCTCTAAGCCATATATTTTACAATGGGAATTAGTAATACAGTTGTATGTCTTGATAAAATAACATTCTTTTGCCTCAGACTCCCCATCTTTAAAGAAATAAGATGTGCATGAGAGGATATGTCTGATTGGGATCTTTAAGGGAGGAAGGACGATCACATTGTTTAGAAACTGCATGCTACTGTTCCCTGCACCCTCTCCTACCTCCCTACATCTTACTAATGAGCACCATTAAACGAGCAGAAATGAAAACTTCAACATAAAAAGGATGAGGCTTCTCCAAAGTCATTAGGGCCGTGCTGCGGCTCAAACTGATCTCTGCAAATTCTTCATTGCCCTTTCTCGGTATTATAAATGCCTCCACTTTCCCCTGTCCTCACCTACACACATTACAAATAATCCACATGGATGTGACATACAGAAACGCCATGTATGTGTGCATACGCATACAGAAAGAGAAAACTATGCTACGCACACATACGCACACAAATAGGTTTACGCTATCTGACAAAGTGGCTTTGACCTGATAAGACATTAGAGCAATGCTCTCCAAATTTGATCATGCACCCCAATAAGCTTTAATAATAAAGTTTTTGAACATTGAAATATATACTTTTTTTTTTTTGCCTATTTTTAAGTTAGGTCAATTCTTTATGCAGGCACTGCCATTAATCTATACAGAAATTTAATTTTTTCTTTTCCTTTATTTTTAATTAAAGGATATAAGTCAAGGGAAGTTCTAAATGTTCCTTCCGTCCCCTGCCGTGGCTTACCGGCACAGCCCACTCTGGAGACCCGTGCAGTACAGCACGGTGCTAAGGACAGTGGCTTTGGGGGCTCTAGCACCAGTTCTCCCACCTACTCCTACTGCGACCTTAATAAAATGGCCTATAAAATGGGGATAGTAATAACAACTGCTTCGCATGCATGTGGTATGGACTGAGATATGGGTTCAGAACGTCTGGCACAGTCAGTCCGCAGGAGAGGAAAGCTAGAACTGCCGTTTAGTGCCATTTCTCTGATCCTCGTCTAAGGCCCACATCCTTCTGGGTCTCTTTTTCCCCACGGTCAACTTGGGCTCTACCTGGCAGTATTTGGGTGTGAAAGGAGGTACTGCTTCATCACAAGACTCTCTTTTGAGAAAAATGTGGTTATGGACCCAAATCTCCGGTCATTCAAGCTCAGAGCATCACAGAGCGGAACAGGCGGAAGAGCCCGCAGAAGAAGCTTGTCTGTTCCCCAGATGAAGGGACAGAGTCTCAGAAGGAGGTGTGCCTTTTCCAAGACCCATAGGCCACGTAGTGCAGAGCAAGGACACAAGCCTGGGCCCCCTGTGACTCCTGGTGTGGCCTGACACTGGGAGATGGCAAGCCTTAAGATTATCCCTCTTAGGCAGACAAAATTAATTAGCAGAAGGAAACAACCACACTTAAAACCTCCTAGGGGCAATTTTACTCAGTAATCAACATTGCAGGAACTCGGTGATTGAGGCCATCAGTTTCCACCACAGTTGATTACTTTAGAAACTGCTCACAATTAAAAGAGGTTATGGCCTCAGATCTAGTGACAAGGGCACATGCCCTCAAGAAAAGTAACAGGGACCCTAAGAATCACAATTACCAAGAGTGACTGTTACTGAGCAGAATATTAGTACTTACAGGGCAGGATGTTTTTATATCTATTTTTGTTTTTATTTTCTTGCCTCTGACCCTCTTTTCGGCTGTAGAGAAGTTTGCACTCCTGCTGTTGTAGTGTCTAGAGAGAAACAAAAGGAAAATATCATCATGTGTCAAAACCTTCCCAAAAAAATCCTGGCTCGGCATTTCTGCTTTAAGAAGTTTATCGTAGGAAATAGTCAGTCACAGTCGTGTGCAATGGCTCCAAGGATGTTCATCTTAACTGTACCAACAGTGGCAAAAATATCAAAAATGACATAAATGTCCAACAGGGAAGGGCTGACTAGCATTACTGCCTGCTCCCACAATAGAATGTTCTGCAGCCATTTAAAAGATGTTCTAGGAGGATATTTCATGCCTTGGAAAGATGACCAGAATAACCGCTAAGTGAAAAGATCAAACTTCCCAAACAGCGGTGTGACATAAGCCATGCACCTGCACTCGCCTGTGTATATAAGAAATGGCAGAGGATATACATCGAAAAAGTAATGGGGATTTTTTTTTTCAGGGTAGTGGAATTATAAAGGTCTTCTTCTTCTTCTCTCTTTTTTTTTAATCAATGGGGGGAGCTTACATTTTCTACAATGAATAAATATTTATAAAAAGAGAAACCTTTAAAATTAATAATTATTAAAAACGAAAGCCAGGGGAGGATGAAGAAGGTAAAGGAGATCAAACAGATGGTGAAGGAAGGAAGCCAGACTTAGGTGGTAAACGTACAATAAAGTATACAGACGTATTATGAAGAGGAACACCTGAAATATATGTCATTACCCAACCTTACCCCGATTAATTTAATTTTAAAAAAAGAATAAAAGCCAGCAGGTAGCGGTGTGCAGTATACAAATAAAGATGGGATGCATGGCCTTGAGGCGTTTATGATCTGCCTCCTTTTCCCATTGTTTAATTCGGACCAAGCCATATGTCATTTCTCAAATTTAGGTACCAGAGGACGATAAAGTGGTTTGGACGCCAGTGGCCTGTGGGCACGCAAGCTTTGCTAGGAAGGCTTTAAAGTCCTCCTATGCCACAAAACCATGTTAGTGCCACAGGTGGCCAGCCGGCATCTACACAGATCCCCGTGCCTCCATCATGGTGTCCCCAGCCAGAGTGAGGAAGAGACATCGGGCTCCTGAAGCGAGTGGCCAGAAAGGACACCTCCACAGGGAAAGGAGGCGGGGAAGCCCGTCAGGCAAAGCAGAGACTAAACCAGGAGGCCACAGCAGGACTGGCCCCAACGGAAGAGGGGACGTGGGGAAGTGGCGAGAAGGACCGGCTGTGGAAACAGACAGGAAGGAGGACAAGCCAGGCTGAAGCATTTTCAAAGGGTAGGTTTCATTTTCAAAATTACACAAAAAAAAAAACGCCTCTTCAAGGGACCATTAGCTTCAAACAAGCCTAATCTGTAACGGGAAATCACACATGGGCAAATCAAGAAAGTGAAAGGCAGACTAAAAATGTGTGTGTGTGTGTGTGTGTGTGTTATTCTACAAGGAGTGACAGAGTCAGTATGTCATAACATAGCTGCTCTGTTATATTTCCATTCCATTTATCTGAATATCACAGACAGATATGAAAGTCAGGATTTTAAATTACTATTTGACTCTCGGTTTCAAAACGCAGCATTAGGCCTTGACACACAGCTAATAACAAAAGTGTTTAGCTAGCTGAAACCTGGGCAGAAATAAAACTCTGAGAAACGGTCATTCAAAGTTTTTAAATGAGTGCTGATTAATGAAAGCCATTTTCTTTCTCTGAGTGAGCATTTCTTCTGAACTATGAGCCAGTCTTACCGAGCAATATTTGCTGTTAGGAAGAAGGTTCAGTCTTGATTTTTAGACATGATGGCAAGGTTCAAAAATAAGTTCAAACACTATGAAGTGACTCAATCACTTAAAATCAACCAAGTTAAGAAAAACAATGTCAACAAAAGCTACAATTGGGGGGGGGGGGGGTAGGAAATTATCATTGGCTTTAGGAGATAATTAGCTTCTCGGTTCCAAAACAAACTGGGCAGCAGTAAAGCAAGGGTGTTCGCTTAAACAAACTTTGCAGCCTTCACCTGAGGAGGGCACACGGCCAGGACGATCCCTGCGAAAGCCACATTTCATCCAGGCCCTTCGTTTAATCAACTTTTAATTTCTCCCTCTGCCGTCAAGATCAAGTCTAAGCTTTTCAACAACTCATGAGGCCTTTTCTTCTCTGAGCTCAGGGAGGCCCGCCTCTAATATCAGCTTCTGTTTCACCAAGTCACTCTCCTGCCTGTGCCTCAGTTTCCCCAAGTGTAAAGTGAGGATAATCCTAATTACCTACCTCAGAGTACCAGTGTAAGACCTTAATGTAAAGTGCAAACTCCTGCCTGAAATACAAGGAAGCCGGTGAGGAGAGGCTGGCTGTCGCTATTAGATTACTACTGGTCCTGGAGCTCTATGCCCAGCTGCTGCACGTGTGGTCTGCGGACCAGCAGGACCAGCAGCATCGCCTGGGAACCATTTAGAAACAGTCTCAGGTCCTTCCCCAGATCTGCTAATCACAACCTGCACTTCAACGAGATTTCCACATGATTCAAGCGCACGTTAAAGTTCTGAGACGTACGGTCTATACTCCAGACATACCAAGATATACGTGAGGGCCCTGGATTCACCTGGCATGTTTAGGCTTTCATGCTCTCATACTTGCTATGCCTCGCCTAGAACTCCCTTTTTCTGCCTTGAGCACCTATGCGTAGTGATGTTTATTCTTTAAGACCTACCTCAAGTACTTCCTCCTCCGGGAGGCTTTCCTGACCCACTGGGCAGTGAGGAGCATGACTTCCTGTGCCACACAATCATCACTTAGCAGCTGTCTGCAGAACCTCCATTGCTGGGAAAATTTCCCTAGGTGTACCGGAACCCACCTCCAGAGGACGGGGCCGACAGAGGAAAGACTCCGGAATTAAAACATGTATTAAGGGAACTTAAGGACAGAACAGAGTCTTGAGAGGCAGCAAGCTGGTGGATCGCCCCACAGAAGGGGACGGGGCGGAGCCTTGAGATACATATAGAGCCACCAGGAACACAGGTGGCCTATGGCCAAGTGGACTGTGCTTGTTAAGAGCTGTATATTGCAAGGCGGTAAACAACTTAATGGCCCTACTTATCCATGTAAGAACACACCTTTGAGGTGATAGGGGCCCACCCCTCAGGCAGTCATTGAGAGCAACCTGCTTCTTAAGATGGCATCAGTCACATCAAGCACGAAAAACCATTTTGCCTAACGCCCCCCATGAGTACATCTGTCACACTGAATCCTGCTTATGTCTTCCCAATCTGTATCCTCTACTCCAGAACAGGGACCACCATGCTATGCCTACAACTAGCGAGCACCAGGCACAGAGAGGACACTCAAAACGTGTTTGCTGAATAAGCAAATAAAGAAAAGGAGGGAGAGAGGAGATTCGCAAACCCAGATCGTAACCGCTGATGGTCTCGGCACTGCAGGCCCCACACTAAGAGTCAGTCCCATTCCGACACTGCTGACCTGGACTTCGACAAAAAGGAAAAACCACTGTAGGCAAAATACCAGGCCACTTCCCAATCTTTAGTCATTTGAAAAGCATCTTCAGAATGCTTTGCCGTCTTGGCACACCACATCTTATATCGGTTGTTTTCTTAAATTCATCTCTTCTTTTTCCCCTTCTTAAAATGCATTTCAAAAAGAAACTTCCTATCACTAGCACATATGACAATCAGTACCATTTGCCATGTACAGAAGGTAACCAGAAAAAATAAATATAATAAAAACAAAACATTATCAAATTCTATCCGAGGCTTTGAAAAAAAAGGGACAATGGTAGATGTTAGAGGTAGGTGTTAAAGACATGTTAGTACTATACTGAGATTTTGGGTTAAAAAGAGAAAAATTTTCTCATTCGCTAACTCAATCTTACTGTGTAATGGAGTACCACCAAAAATCATCTCACATTATGAAGAAACATCTAGCGAGACAAAATTCAGAGTTCCAGGCCAGGAAAATCCTCATTGATACCCATGGCACGTCAGCTGGACCATCTACCCAGGTCAGCCAGGAGCTTCCATCATCCTGCATTTAAGTTCCTAATCATTTCTTCCATGAGGATTGGGGTATGAACAGCACAGGAGTCGAGACAGGCCTTTGAGCCTTGGAGTCTTCCAGAAAGGACAGGCGCAGAGCCTCTGTGTCCCAGGCACGGGCAGGTGCTAACTGCCTGGGGCTGGCAGCTGTCACCGATTAATAATAACCAACAGCATGCCTGTCCCCTCAGCTCCTTCCTCGGTGTCATTAGCCCTTTCTCCTCTGTGCCTGGGGCACGAGTTGCTGAACGCATTTCATTTCCCGCAGTGGAAGGCTGCCATCCACCTAGAGTGAATCTGAAAATAAGAAGGACTCAGAAGTTGTGACTTTCCATGCTCTACCCACAGAGGCTCCCCAACTGCACCCGAGATGAGCAGCCACCAGCCGCTAAGGGCGCTTCCTCTCCAGCACCAGGCTGAAGGATGGAAGAGGCAGAAGACTGTCCAGCAAGCCCTGCCCCCAGGAGGTTACAGTCCTTTCTCGGTTTATCTTCCACAGCCTCACTCTCACCAGAAGTCCCTGGGGCACCAAAAGCTGCAAATGACCTGTCAAGCTGAATGTCACTGTGACTCCATCAATGATAAGGCTGGGACAGGCAGCAAAAAGGATTATGTAAAGCTGGGACACAGGCTGCAAGATATCCTCGTTTTCCCAAGAAATACTGCCCAAGGGTTTGCACCAAACGGAAGAGCGCTCAGAAGGGGTCAGAGGCTGCTTACAGTCACCTCAGTGCACGGAAGGAGAGCCAGAGCCAAAGGGGTTGGATCAAACCATTAAACCTGAAAGGCATCAAGAGAAAGTCAATCCCCGATCCACAATGTACCTTGAAGAGTGCCCAGCAGCACGAACGACTGCGGATGGGACAAGTGTTCGTGTGTACAATCATCCCTTCCATTCACCGCCAGTGGACACCCCTGCTCCCCACCTCAGACCCCCGCCAGCCGCAATGCCAGTAGCGGTGTCCCCAGTCATTGTGATGACCAAGAGAGACCCCACAAAGCTTCCAAACCCTGACTGAAAACCAACGGACCGTCACGAATGCACGTGGAGGAACAGGATCAAGGAGAGACTGGCAGACGGCAAACAAACCGGCAGAGCCAGGCACCCCACGCACCACGACAAGGGCCCAATGCCCACTTCGCCTGTGCACCAGGCTCTGAGCAACAGGCACAAATCACTGCGGGAAAAAAAAAGAAACACCACTGACCAGTAAGGCCAGACGAAGCTGGAGTTATTTTACTCTTTAAAAACAAGGCTATGAGGGCGTATACAGCAGGTGGGGTGGGGGAGGGGTGGAGACGGAGGAAACAAGTTTGCCGAAATGTGGGCAACAGGAGGCTCATCACACTATTTTCTCTACTTTTGGGTGTCTGAAAACTTCAATAATAAAAGGTTTTTATACGCAAATTAGTAATAAATAACAACGTAAAAGCTCTTGCTGACTCTCCCCGCACCCAGCCAGGCTGTGGCCTCCTGAAGGTGAGAAAGGGGGCGGGTGGGGGGCGGGGGAGGCTGTCATACAGATGGCCCCTCTGGTTTGGATGCTGTGAATAATTATTAAGACGGTGGTAACTGCCCGGGCAGGCTGCAAACCAGGCCCTCTGCCCGTTCTGAATCAACTTCTGTTTGCCTTCGGCACGTGAGGCACACTGCCACCACTCACTCAGCCGGGGGACACCGCCACCGCTCACTCCGTCCTCTGTGTTGCAAACTCTGTGGTGTGAGCGGGCACCGCAGGTGGGTGACAGCCCCCACTTCCTGGTGCCACGCTGCACGGCCTGTCACCATCTCTCCGCGGTGGGCTTTGGGCAGCTCGCCAGGTCCACAGCACCATCCAAGAAGGAAGAGCAACTGGAGACTCTCGTCACTGGAGAAGGTCCCAACCGATCGACAAGCACTTACAAAGTGCCATGAGGGGCAAAACCCTCCCAAGACTCAGTCTCTGCCCCGTGCCTGCTGTCGGCCAGGTCACCTCCTTCCTCCCACGAGGTAGAGTATAAGCAGAGGCGTAAGTGAAAAGGCACAGCCCCTGGAGAACAGGTTCTGACTCAGGAGACAGCAGCGAACGGGACAAGCCAAGTCTGTCATTAAGTGTGAGGTTAATTATGCGGTATGGGATTCAGGGAGTGAGACCTATGAAAACTAACTGTAGCAGGTTTCTGGAAGGAGCAGATGAAGAACTGAAATGGGTATGAGTGAGAAAAGACATCCCGGCAAGCTAAGGAACGTAAGCAAAGGTGGCTAAGGGGCCAGTCAGTGGGAGGGTGAGGGCGACAGGCCGGCGGGTCTGGAAGCCGTGCGTCACCGAGGTGGGCGGTCGGGTTGGAGGGGGAGAGTCAGGAAAACGGCCCAGGGCCTTGGGAGCTGGCAGATGATCCTCAAGAGATGAGTGAAAAGAAACAAACGCGGTATCAGAAGTCCCAGAAGTTCAGACCACAACCAACCATTTGCCAGTCGCATCCTTAAGGACACTTTTTTTGACAAGAGGACACTCATTTCTTCTGGGCTTAGTTTCTTAGTCTTCAAAATGAAAATACTATGTGTTTAGTAGGAAAGAGGGAGCCACTGAAGGTTTCTGAGCAGAAGAGGGACAGGAGAAATGCTGAGAGCAGATGAGCATGAAGGGTGAGTGAAGAGTCAAAGGCAGAGAGGTAAATGGCACTTTGTATCTTCTGGGATGAGGAGAGCCGGCAGCCCTGGCATCAGGCAAAACTCCTGGCTCAGCCGCGGCCCACCTGGGTGGCCCTGGGCAGGTGCCTGGATCTCTCAGAGTGTCCAGGATTACTCCACCTGCTTCACAAGGCCCAGCGGGTGCAATGAGATGGCTTCCCTAATTCAGGAGAAAGCACCAAGTAGACAATAAAGGCTAGGCTCCTTCCTTCCTCTGAGACCAGGAAGACATTATATAAGAAAAATCAACAGGGCTTACTGAATGGCAAGGGATGGGGGAAGAGGAGAGAGATGAGTTAGGGTACGCTCTGAGGATTCCAGCCTGCAGGGCCAAAGAATGAGCAGTACGACCACCAGAGACAGAGACATAAAAAGGGACGTTTAGTTTGAAGGGGAAAATAACAGGTCCTGTTTTGAATGTCCGAGTTTGAAGAGATATGACAGCCAAGAAGAAATGTGGAAGGCACAGTTCAAAAGGCAAAACCAGAGATGGAAGCGACATAAACTCAGGAGTAATCGGGGTAGCACGAGATGGGAATGCTCCCCAAGGAAGAGCAGATTTAAAGGAAGATGAGCAGATGGCCCAGACCACATCTTGGAGAAACCCCCGGAGTTCTTAGCTGGTTGGGAGAAGAAAAGGAAACAAACAGCAAGAGAGGCACAAGGGAGGGGAAGAAGGAATATACTGCGCATGTGCTGCCACAGGCCAGAGGAACCAAGAAAACTGTGGGGATGAGGGGCTGGACCGCTGTCCCAAGAGCAGCACAAGAGAGAAAGGGGCTGGAGAAAAGACTATCTGGATTACAATAAGTAAGCCATTAGTGTCTTCTCAAAGTGTTGCTTCGGTATATGGGGGAAGTCACATTCCAAGGTTAAAGAAAGAAGGAGCTAAGAAGAAATAGAGGCCACAGCGCACCACCCCCCACCCCCCATGAGGAAGACAGAAGGACGATGGCAGGCGCAGTAAGCAGCAAGGTCATTTACGGGCAAAGGAAAAAGGCGAAGCAGAGATGTTAAAGCACCTGAAAGCACCTTCGCTTCTTAAATTCTCTGTAAAGATGTCAAGCAGCTCCAGCAAATAAAAACTGTTCTAAAGAGGAAAGCGTGACACCAGAGGGGCAAAGAACGAGAGAGGGGAGGGGGAAAGGGGGAAGGGAGGGGAGGAAGAGAGAGGCAGACTGAGACTGAAAGAGAAACAGCCCAAAGGAAACAAAGGAAGTTGTCCAGAACGGAGCTTTTGGAAGCAACTGGAAGAGCTCAGGCCTAGATGGAAAATCCTGGCTACAGCTCCCGCCAGCCATCCAGGAGCGCTTTACAGCACGGGGCTGGAGCCCTGGATGGGGACTGTTGTCCAATGTGGCACTGCTTAGTCACCGAGGGGAAGATTTCCGCTAGAGATCACCAGCAAGAATTATTATTCTAGACACAGCTTTGGGGTACAGTTAAAGTCTTGTTTCCATAAAACCTAACCATCTCGAAGTAGAATTTATAGCTCCACTGAGCAGGATGCAATCACTTCAAAGAAATCAAAACTGGACTGTGGGCTCAAAGGCAGGCACCAGCTCCTCCTGGAGACACGACGGTTGGCAGGGCCGCTGGCGGAATCAGGACATCTGTGTAGCTGTCAGGGAAATGACTGTAACGCCGGTGCAAACTGAAAACAGCCTCAGACCGTGGCAGAGGAGAATGGGTTGCGTAATGGAAGAAGGCTGAGCTTTAAAAACAAATGCAATTGCCCAGGAAAACAAGCTTTAAAGTGCTAGGGAAAAATAACCCTAGTTAATAAGGTGCTATGTTGTATGTGTGTGTGTGTGTGTGTGTGTGTGTGTGTGTGCGTGTGTGTTAATCACAAACAGAAGGTTTAAAACTAAAATCTTTCTGAAATTTACCACTGTGACCCTGAATTAGATCCTCTTGGACAAGTGTGTAAAGGGATCTCGAAAACTAAAATGTGCACCTGCCAATCCTCAAATGGGCTCCAGATGAAAACAAAATGGATGGGAGTAGGGAAACATCTCCAGGCAAAGCCTGAAACATCTCTCCATCTTTTAGCATCGGAAAGCTGTTCTCTCTTGAAATATACACAAAGGGTCTGAGTCTAGTACAATTCTCACTATTGAAAGCAGCTCAGATTCAACACCCAACATAAATTCTTATTTTGTGCCCTCTGTGTGCCAGGCTTTCTGGATACCGGGGCTTTGGTGAACGAAACAGGACTACTCGTCTTTGTGGGCCCCATACAGCACTCCGAGTGATTTTCTTAGGTGATATGCACACAGCAGATATAAAATAGCTGGATCAAGGTGTGTCTGTCTCTTTATTTGTTCACCATCAGTTTTCATTTGAGTGAACCTCCCTTTATACCAATAGGCTTAATAATGTTATCTGCTTCTATGGAATCATATTACAAGAGAGAAACATTAAACTAATAACCACACAAATTATTCATGAATTCCAAGGATGGTTAGTACTATACAGGAATGGATTTGCTGCTATGCGCACATTTAACAGGAAGAACCGATCCTAGAATGGAGACAGGGATCAAGGAGGGATTCCCTGAAAAAATGATCCTGAGACGGGGTCTGAAGAGTGAAGAGATGCTAGCAAGGGAAAGAAGTGAGGAAGGAAGAACATTTTAGTGCTATCCCGCCTGTAACACCGTAGAATCAGCTGAAGAACCACATGCCAATTAGATGTCTAATAGGCAGTTCAACTTTAACATGTCCAGAATGAAAGCGAATCACCTGTTCTTCCCAGGCTTCCCCACCTAAGTAAATGGTAACTCCATCCTAGCAACTGCTCAAGCCAAAAACTTTCATCTTATCCTGGCCTCAAGTCTGTCTTACCACACAACCTGTCAACACTGCCTTCAAATACTGACAATTCTACCTTCGAAATATCTCGAGGACACAACCATCTCCACTGCAGCTGCCCAGGTTCAAGCCACCATCATTTCTCTGCTCGTATTGTTGCAATCAGCTGCCTCACTGTTCTCCCTGCTTCTATTTTCGCCCTTACAGACCGTCCCACGCGGCAGCCAGAGTGATCATGTCACTCCTGTGCTCGAAACTCTCTGTAGACTCTCCACTTCCTCCAAGTGAAAGCCAATGGCCTGACACTGGCCCAGAGTGCCCTGCATCATCTGAGCGGTCACCCCTCTCACCCACTCCCCTCCACCTGTACTGGCCTGTTTCCTGATCATGCCATATTCCCACTTCGGGGCCTTTGCATTCGCTGGTCCCTTTGCCTAGAAGGTTCTTACTGAGGTCAGCTGATGGCATGATCTGCAGAGAACGGTGACACTCCATCAGCGGCATACCCTTTTATCTTGCCCTATTTTATTTCCTCCAAAGCACTTATCGTCATTTCATGTATTGAATTATTTACCTGTTTCTTTGTTTACCATCTGTCTCTCTCAATTGACTATAGCTTCAAGGACAAACTTTGATTTGTTCTCTGCTATATCCCCAGAACCTAGAACAGAGACTCCAGCACACAGTCTGTGCTTAATAAATATCTGCTGAATGAATGAATGAATGAATGAATGACACCACCAGTATCTAGTGTTTGTGGTAGATATTTCCAGGACATTTGCCCAACTCCCCCTAATTCTCATCTCTCAGGACTATTTTTCCCCGAACAGGGTGGTCCATGCAGACGTATCTGTTCTATGTGATCATATCCTTGGCACTGCTCCTTGGACCAAAGGTAGATGGCATCTAAGCCCATGAGAATCTCTGAGATTTTGGTACAAAGACTAAGAGTTACTAGTTTCACTATCTAAAAGGGGCTAAAAGTAAGGTTTGTAAGTCAAGAAGCAGAGAAATCCGCTAGAAGAGAAGAAGGATGAAGCAGGTATGTGGAGAACAGGGTACTGGGAACAAGGCGGCGAGATGAAGGAGGAAGATGAAAGGAAAGAGTGGGGGCCAAGGGACCACAGGTGGCATCCTCGACTTGGGTCCTGCATTCAGACATGGTGTCCAGGCTCAGCCCACAGTGCCCCCTGGCAGCTCAGGCCTAAAGGACTCAAAAGGGAGGAGCAGGCACAGAGAGGAGGCAAATACCCTGTAATGCAGCCATGTAATGTGTACCTCGCCATGATGCGCAAGGGCTGAATCAGGTTTCAGGTAAGCTGCACCTCGCAGGCGCAAAATTACAGGATCATAATCTTTTTGACACTTGAGTGTCAGTCTCATTTTAGCAGAACTTTACTCCATTTCAACAGATCTAGAAATAATTATCTGAGCAGAGATATGCAGGAGATGCATGATGTTTACACAGATCAGAAATGGGCGATATCCAGGGGAAAACTGAAGATTGGGGATCACAATGTCTTGATCATACAACATATCTTAGAAGAAAATCATCAAGCTGAATTTATTTTAGGAGCAAAGGGGTAAAGAACCAGAGCTTCACAAGAGACTCTGTATTTTAAGATGCGTCAAAAGCAAAAGTAATTTATAAGTGTCTTCTGGGGAAACATACCTGAAGGACATACAGTTTTACAGATAACCAGGAGTTGGGCATACAGACAAATAATAACACAGCTGTCAGAGTCAGACCACCAGTGGCCTTGCCAATCAGAGCTCTGGTTCACCTTGAAGACCATCAGCATACACGGTAAGAAGGACCTGATGCCACGTTTATCACCTTCCATGAGACAGCTAAGGTACAGTCACTAAAATAGCAATGCCTTGCTGTTGTGGAAAAGACCTGTTTCAGAGGACTTAGATTACGATAAGTCTCTGCCTGCACATAGCTAATTCTTTCTATGATGGTTTGTTCTGTTCTCAGATTTATTCCCCTGATCCCAACCTTGAAGGGCAATTTTTTTTGATTGACTGGATTTGAGAAGCAGATACGTAAGAGATCTAGAAAGCAGGCTGTCCGCTGTTTAGATCTAGCTTCCATTTAAATGCAACGTTAAATCCTCGATTTCGAGCACGACCACCTATCACCTCAGCCCGACCTCTACGGAGACCCTGCAGGGTACAAATGTGACTTTATTTTTTTCATTTCCCCTACAAGCCAACTCAATCCACCACCCCCTCCTTTGCTGTTAATAATGTATAAAAGATGACCTGACTTTGAGATGTCACAGAGCGAAACCATCAGGTCAGTGTTTAGAATCAACTTTCTTTTTCCAGAAGGCTTGGCGTTCCTTCTGAGTTCAGATCTTGACTCCACCATTGGAAACGTGAAAACACCCCTACCGCCACCAGCTCTTCGGGAAGGTTTGAATTCCTCCCTGAGCATCGCCCTAGGTGAAGTTAGTGTCACTGCACCAGATACCCAACTCACTGCTGTATCTT